>NC_067411.1:26821517-27086517 GCF_009764475.1 Pristis pectinata
TATCATGCATCTCTTTTACATTCTCTTTTACATCTCTATACATTTTAAAATATGTAAGTAGGAGCTAATTAATTATACTAGTTATAATTTCAGCAGCTAATTTGGAAACAGAATTTGTGCCATCATATGAAATTAATACAATTTCCAGTGTCTCACTGCCGTCAGTATGCACCATGTATTTCAAGTGTTCTTGAGGGTCCTGCAGCCAACATAAAGAGTTGTCTGCCTCTTACTCACATCTAATGTTTTTGTTCAATGTGGTGGACTGGCTCAAGACAGCTGTGGATCCTATGGTTGCAGAGGAAAAGGAGTGGTGAATGGCTGATGCTGTATAAATGCTGAGTCTCCCACAACCAAAAGGCATGTGAAAAACACAATGATGCTGGAGGAACTCAGCAGGCCAGGCAGCAACCGTGGAGTAAAGCAGGCGTACAATATTTCAGGTCAGGACCCTTCTTTAGGACTGAAGATAGGAAAAGGGGAAGCCCAATATATAGGAGGGAAAAGCAGAGCAGTGATAGGTGGACAAAAGAGGGGAGGCGGGGTTGGTACAGGGTGGTGATAGGTAGATGCAGGTAAGTAGATACGGGGGAGGGGGGTAGATAACAGAGAGATAGGCTAGGAAAGGGAAGAAAAGGCATGGTTAGGGGTGGGTGTGGGGAAGGGGTGTGGGGATTATTTAAAGTGGGAGAATTCAATGTTCATGCCGTTAGGCTGCAAGGTTCCAAAATGGAAAATGAGGTGCTGTTCCTCCAGTTTGTGCTTGGAATTCTCCTGGCAGTGGAGGAGGCCAAGGACTGACATATCAGTGATAGTGTGGGTGGAGTAGTTGAAGTGACTGGCGATGGGAAGATGCAGATCGCAGTTATGGACAGAGTGTAGGTGTTCTGCGAAATGATTAGAGTTCACACCTGTACCTCTGCCATTTCCCGCACCTCTGCTCTCACCCCCACCCCTCTCAGACCCAACAGAGATAGGGTCCCCCTTGTCCTCACATTTCATCCCACCAGCCTACATATCCAACACATCATTCTCTGCCACTTCTGCCATCTCCAACGGGACCCCACCACCAAGCATATCTTCCCCTTCCCACCCCTTCTGCCTTTCGCAGGGACTGCTCCCTCCATGACTCCCTCGTTCACTCCTCCCTACCCACCCATCCCGCTCCCACTCCGGGAACTTTCCACTGCCCCCATCATAGGTGTAACACCTGCCGCTGCACCACCTCCATCACCTCCATCCTGGGACCCAAACAGTCCCTTCAGGTGAGACAGAGATTCACCTGCACCTCCCTTAATATCATCTACTGCATTCGGTGCTCCAAGTGCGGCCTTCTTTACATTGGTGAGACCAAACGCAGACTATGTGACCAAGTTGCAGAACGCCTGCGCTCCATCTGTAACCGCAATCTGCATCTCCCCATTGCCAGTCTCTTCAACTCCCCCTCCAACTCCATCACAGATATGTCAGTCCTCGGCCTCCTCCACCGCCAGGAGAATTCCAAGTGCAAACTGGAGGAACAGCACCTCATTTTCCATCTTAGAACCTTGCAGCCTAACGGCATGAAAATTGAATTCTCCCACTTTAAGTAATCCCCACACCCACCCCCAACTATGCCTCTTTTCTTCCCTTTCCTAGTCTATCTCTCTATTTTCTCCCCCCCCCCCCCTTTTATCCTCCTTACCTTTGACCCATTCACCAGTGGCTCTGCTCTCCTGTCCTCCCCCACACCTGCCTTTCACTCTCTCTTGCCTGCATCTACCTATCACCACCTTATGCCCACCCCGCCTCCCCTCTTTTGTCCACCTATCACTGCTCTGCTTTTCCCTCTTATATACTGGGCTTCCACTTTTCCTATCTTCAGTCCTAACGAAGGGTCCTGACCCGAAATATTGTCCGCCTGCTTTACTCCATGGTTGCTGCCTGGCCTGCTGAGTTCCTCCAGCATCATTGTGTTTTTCACATGCCTTTTGGCTGTGGGAGACTCAGCATTTATACAGCATCAGCCATTCACCACTCCCTTTTCCTCTGCAACCTGTGGCCTGCTGAGTTCCTCCAGCAACATGGTGTTTTTCATCTAGATTCCAGCATCTGCAGTGCTTTATTTCTCTCTTATTTCTTTTGTTGGTTAACTGAACACCTGCCACTAACCCAGTAAGACACTGAAATCCTTCAGGATTCAGCCAGTTTGGTCATTGGTCACTGAGCTACTCATGGGGATGGACATTTAGAAAGTAGCAAGGACACAAAGTAATTTTCTTAGTCTTTCTTCCAAGTTGTGTTTGATGCTTACTTCATCTTCTTTTTCTTTTTCTTAGGCTTGGATCAATGATGTCATGCTTCCACTCTGGTTTTGTGAACTCTGAGGTGGCTGATGAAGCCAATGTGGGAACTGCAAACTCTTCCACCGATGGGGCAGGAAGTGGTTGTCAGGGTAGGTAGGTTCGGTAGTTTGTGAGGTGGTCCACTCCTTATACAGGACATTGATCCTAAATGCTGTTTCTCCACTTTGACCAGTGATGGGCCAGCAGTGCCCAGGAGCTGGAAAGAATGTTGCACTTCTTCCTGAATTCTTTTCTCTGTCTGCACTTTGATGCGGAAGAATACCGATTAATCAACTAAGGGATGACAATAGGTGGTAATCAGTATGAGTTCTTGCCTTTTACCAATAGATGCAATGTCTTTTGCGGTAATCAGCATTATTTATAATATTGTTTATGTTACGAACTGGGTGAATGTCCCTTCAAGATAGAGCATAGTGGTGGGGTGTGTGTGTGTGTGTTGGCGTGGTTACGACAACAGAAGATAAAGGATGTAATGATGTTTTTGAAGCAGTCAGTCAGAGGAGAGAGAGAGAGAGAGAGCGAGCCTGCTAGTTTCTCTATCGATGGATGAGAAACAATAACTGTGCCTGTCACTACAATCCACATATGGATCTTTGGAGTAATCTGGTGGAGTCCACTTTGTTGTTAACCTGTAGAAGGAAACAGGTATTTGTGTGGACGGCCATGATTCAAGTGCCTTTCAGGGTGAGGCAGATGCAGTGGAGTGGTCACTGCTGAGTAAACACTGAGGTGCCGTATGGGTTCCATCATGGAACATTTGGATTTCATAATTACTCTCTATTGTCTCTCTATATCTACGTTTTGTCTTCAGTCAATGGTGGTTGTTGAAGAGGCCTTTGCTCATGTTTCACCTTTTGGCTTGCTGAACTGAACTTTGAAAACTATTGATGGACTTGGAGTTTGGGAATTTGCCATACACACTCCACGAGTTTAGTTTTTGGGGTTAATGTTTAAGATCTAACATTTTCTAACTTCCAACATTCTAACATTTTTACTTTTTTTATTATTACCATAAGTAGTTATTAATAAAGTAGCTTTTAACACTGATACATGACTCGGTGTGTTTCTTTTGTTGCTGTTTCGTAACATTTATAATAACAATTATTTTATACCCAGCTGAAACTTTGTAGTTGTAAAACAATAGTCAACTGTACTTTCTATATACATTACCATTTTCAAATTAAAATGTTTATAACTGAACTGGAAAACTCATAGGGGTATAATAATAAATATTTTAGTACAGTGTGCCCCCTAAAATTAATTACTTTGAGGATATGTGATATAAGACTGAAATAAAAACAGAAAATACCCGAAATATTCAGCAAATAATGCAGCATCTGTGGAGAGAGAAACAGAATTAACATTTCAGGTCGACGACCATCCAGATGGCCATAATGCTGTCTCCATTCATTGTTATCTAGGAGAATACATCTGAGGATTTCAACCAAGCAGAGGGATGAACTGTAAGACTTATGGCACAGACGATGCTTCTGCTCGGTACTTGTTATTGAATGTTCCGCAGGAAGGAGCTTCTGCAAGTGATGGACGTCCAGAAACTCTCAGGAAAACGGAGGGAAATAGTTGAACATTTCCAGAAATAACTTCCTTTCTTCGAAAGTTTGCAGATGCCAAATCCAATTCGTTTCTTCTTCTTGCTTTCTTTAATATGTGAAGCTCACTTATAATAACAGGGAACCTTGCCTTTAAATCGTAACTGATACAGTAGCAGCTGCTTTTAGATCTGTGGTTAAAATGAAGGAATAGGAAACATTTTTCATGGTCCGTTCCCGTTATTTCTGATTTTTTTTTTGCCTGGGTGGTGGTGGTGGGGGGGGGGGGGCGGTGTGGGGGTTGGGGCGGGGGTAATCTTTTGATTTAAACCGATCGTTTTAAAAATGCTTGTTCTGTGAAGACAAAAATAGAAATTACAGAGACCACCCAGAATTAAGGAGCAATAGTTTTTTTTAAAGAAAAGAAATACGTTTTTCCCGGGATCTTAAGGTATGAGAAGTGATCACGGTAAACTCTCGCAGAAGTATTCTATTAATGGCTCAAGTAAAACAAAAAGCTTAATCATTGGGAATGAACGATTAAAGTGCGCGAGCCATGTTCTTCTTGAATAGATATTGTCAATTGTCCTCGTTTAATGAACTATAAAATGACAAGCACATTTTTCTCAACAAATTTAAATTATGGTTACAAAGTATCAACAAGAAGGATTCACAGTCGAAATTATATGAAGACTCCGATTTTCACTAGAATACTATAATGCAAATTCACGGACTCACAAGAAAGGGACAACTTTTGAGGATGACAAATTATTTGATTTCATTTGCATTTTGTTGACTTAAAAGCAGATATTATAACTAATTTTAAGACAAGCGTTTTTCCATATGGAAAAGGAAGGGAATAATATGTTTTCGTGATCTATTCATTGATAACTGTTTTTCATCTTTTGAACAATTGTCTAATAAATATAATTTGCCTAGATCACACTTTTTTCGATATTTGCAGATTAGAAATTTTTTAAAAACTGCTATACCCTCTTTTCCGACACCTTATAAAATTGAAACTACGGAAAAAAATTTAGGTCTTAATCCTTATCAGAAGGGCTTGATAGCAATAATTTATGATTTAATTATGAAAATACATCTAGAATCATTAGACAAAATTAAGAATGAATGAGAAAGTGAACTCCAGACATATATACTTATAGAGACTTGGAAGAAAATTCTTCATTTAGTTAATACGTCTTCAATGTGTGCCAGACACTCGTTGATACAGTTTAAGGTAATCCACAGGACCCATATGTCCAAAGATAAGTTAGCTCGTTTCTATAACCATATAAATCCTATATGTGATAGATGTAAATCGAATGTGGCTTCTTTGACACATATGTTTTGGTCCTGTCCCCTTCTGGAAAAATATTGGAAAGATTTTTAACATTATTTCAAACGTATTGAAGATTGATTTACAACCTCACCCTATCACTGCAATTTTTGGATTACCAAGGATAGAGTCTGGCCATTTACCTCCTTCCACTAACAGTATGATTGCTTTTGTTACATTAATGGCCAAACCATCCATTTTGTTTAAATGGAAGGATCCAATACCCCCTACTACTTTTCAATGGTTTTCTCAAACTATATCATGTTTAAACTTGGAAAAAATTAGGAGTGGTACTGTTGATCCTTCGCTTAAATTTGAAGATATTTGGAGTCCATTTATTCAATATTTTCACATGATGTAGATCCCCTTTCAATAATCTTCCAACTTGGAGGAATGGACTTGACGACATAATATTGCTCTGTTTCTACTGAGAAATTTTAGCCCAGTTTTTTTTCTTTTTTGTTGTTGTTTCTTTTTAAAAGTTTTTTTGTTTAGTTTATATTGTTGATAATTTTTTTATTGATTTGGGTTTTCTTTTAAATTTATATAATAAATCTTTTTCTTTCCTCTATTTTATATTATATTCATTTACTAAGAGATCGTTGGATCTACAGATTTTTTTATATTTTATTGTTCTTTATGATTATATGCTATGATTGTTATTGATCTCTTTGTATTACATGTATAAATATTGATGCTATATATCAATCTGTATTAATTTGAAAACTAATAAAAAGATTGAAAAAGAAAGAAAAAGAAAGCGTTACATGCACAGATCGAATGAAATATTTCATACATGCAACATAATTTCTGGAATAATAAATCCCATGTCTCAGAATTCACGTAGTTGCGGGAATTGTGAATGAGTGAAGCGACCGTATTTAAGCACAGAATTCGCTATGGTCGAAATGTACTGAAACTCCATTAACTGAAATAGTGGAAATAATTGTTGCCTTTAGTGGAACAAAATATATTACAAACTTTCCACACGACTGCTTTTTTATCATTCCGTCTTCGACCATAGATTTTTATGCCTATAATAAAATGTAACACGATGACGATTCAGTGTTGGAATAAAAACTTTAATTCGGCAGAAGATTCCTGCGTGATCTGCCAATTTTTAACATCTGTTGCCTTCGGGCCAGTCTCTTTTCTTTAATAAGATTCAATAAGGATCTTCTCGCTTTATAATTAGTACTTCCCACTTAGATGACAACATGTTAGTCGTTTATCCTCTTGCTTCATTACATTTTATTTACGTGAACAAAAATGAAAACGAAATGTTTTGCAGATTCTATCCTTTTCTTAAAAAAAACACCTTTCTTCATGAATAAAACAATTTATACCAAAATGGAAAGGCTAAATATATGGGGATTTGAAATATGAAATAAAAACAGGAGATGCTGGAAATGGTCAGCGGGTCAGGCAGCAGCTGTGGAGAGAGGACAAAGGTTTTTAAGTCAGCAATACCGTTCTAATGAAAAATCATCGACCTGAACCGTTGCCTCTGTTCCTTTCTCCTCGGGTGTTGAGTGTCTCCAGCAATTTATTTCAGGAGGTGGTGATTTTACTGTACTTAATATGCTAATGAAAACGCACTGAAATTTATTACTTGACCTTAAACGCAAATAACAATTTATTTCTGTCGAAGAGCGCGCACCTTTGAATAGGCATTCATATATAATCGATTGTTATTGGTAACACAGCCAATATATTTCAGTATTAACGACGGGAGCCCATTATTGTCCTAAAGTGACATTATAAAGAGTAAAATAACGTGTTTTCTTTCAAAGCAAATAAAATATATATGTTGGGGAAAGGAATAACTATTTCTGTGCAGATAAAATCCCTAATTAACAAACTTCATCATTATTACTTTGCACAACTATTTCAATTTAGTCCAATGGCTTTACGGCGCAGTTACTTCTTTGGGAGGAATGGCCCTTTTGCCACCGTCCACAGAGCTCTCCACCCCAGCAACAACTCCGCGGATCCAGCAGGAACAGTAAACTTTTCAAGAACAGTGTATTACTTTTGCGGCTCTTTGCCTTTAAATGGCGAATATTGCAGGTTCCGAGGGATCCCATCTGTGAGGGAAGACAAACAGGATAAAGCAACGTTTTATCGAGTCTGCTATTAAGAAAATTCAGCTCTTTAACGTTACTAAGGCTAGTGAAGTCAAAATATGCTCATCGCCCATAATGGACAGATAACAGAACACACTGACACGATATTGATGTTCACCAACTAAAATAATTTACTTTAAAAATGTACTAAAATAATGTTCAAAACATAAATTTGTATAGATAACCGATACGATTAAAATTATCTTTTCAATAAAAGAATAGATCTATGATTAGATATTAATGTTAGAAATAAGAAGGCTGCGCGTTATTTTTTACTCTATGTTAAAAATCCTGTAATACACATTCACCCTCAAAAAGAGGTCAAAGCAATATGCCTTTGACAGCTGAGGTTCGTTTGAAAGCGCGGCCATCAACACGTATAAGCTCTTAGCTGAGTCCATTTAAAGGCGGTACACAGAGGTTAATTCAGCAATCTGAATGAGTTTGAATCAATTCACTGCACTGTCTCAATTCTCATTGAGATGAAAGCCACTGTGCCTCTCCCCAAGGTTTTGCAGCAAAACCGTCCCGAGATCAGTCGACTGTGGCGGATTATGGCATGTTCATCTGCTGGACCTCCAGCAGGACAGGCAAACTGAAAAGAAAAACAATAATTAGGGATAATTGCTTATGTCCAAACATGAGCATTAAAGAGCCCTTTGGTACTAGGAGGCGGAATGAAAGAGACACCCCCTGTTTTGACAGCTGGGGAGGCGAACATAATTCGTGACAGGCGAAGTGAAACGTCTTCAAACGTTAATACAAAGAGAAAATACTGGTGAGTATTAGAGGAGGGGACGGAGCCCAAGACACGGCGATCTGTACCGAACCGCACTAGGACGACCAACTCAAGACAAAGACAACCTGTCTTAAAGAGATGGACCCCAGAAAAGAAGTTCAGAGAGGAGAATAGGAGCGTGGAATCGGATGCATTCATTTGTAAACCTGACTCCGGCATTTGTGTTAATGGAAATGTATCTGCAGAAACAGTTACCACGGTGCTCCAGTAATACATCTTTTCAGTGCATTATTATATTAAAATATCGCTCAAAGGGCAGTCATTGTCCTACTGAGACGCACAAGGGTCTAATAGCAGAGCCGTATCCTTACTTATGTATGCTGTCCGCTAGAGAATAATATAAATCAACTGAAACGATCTTCCGGCTTCGTGAGTGTGTTAAAACATTATTTTTCCATAGGTATAGCAGTTTAGATGTTATTGAACCAGTAATTCAGAGTGGTATTAGCTCTTAATTGCTTCCTGAAATGTCTAAAAAGCTATTCAGTTCTCTCAAGACTTTCAAGACTCTCAAGGCATTAAATTCAGGTCTTGTGAGTGAAGTGATCCCTATGTCCTAAAAAGTAATTTCAAAATCCAATGAAAACTGCAAAACTTTAATTGGTTGCTACATTTTTGAAAATCATCAATTTAATTTTATTGAAACTTAATTTCAATGCAAGAGGCACTGTGCACAGAAATCTGCATTCAATCATTTCTATTTTGACAAAGTATGTATCTTTCTGACCTATTAGACCCAAGTGTCTAAATTCAGTGTCCTACATAGGAGTGGTTACATGAATTTATTCAGCCACTTCTTTTGTTTTTACCATGCAACTCATTTTTCTGCTGGTATCTCTTAAGACTAAATGTAACCAATAATTACATTGGTTTTCATTTCCTTATCTTTGTGGATCATAAATCCCACTGACCATTTCCTTTATAATGCTCCTTTGGTATTTGAAAGATTCTTATATAAATGCCATTATCCTTTATTTTGAAGAGGGGTGAATGAACTTATGTTTGGAATAACATTATGTTAGGAAATGGAAAAATGAGGTCTCTGCCCTGCAGGAGACACACAAATGTCCATAAAATAGACCTTGTGCTATATATGGAGCACGCAAGCAATTAAATATGTTTTGCAGATGAAATGTAATTATACATTCCTGGAAATTTCTCTTCATTACTCTTTGGAAGGTGAAGGGAAAGTTTCACAGGGCGTTTCAGTCAAAAGATGTCAGAAAAGTCCACAATAAACTAAATAGTTTTAGGTCTGTGGGAGGAATAGGATTGGTAAATGTAACTGTCAGTTTTTTATAGTTATTGAATGAATACAATATATAATTATTTTCTAATGCATTTCTGCATATCTATTATAATCAATAACATTGTTTCCAAATGACAGTGAAGAGTTCTGCACTTAAGCTCGTTTGTGTTAGAAATCATTCATTTAAACATAAATTACAGATCTGACTTTGAATCAGAGCTTGTATGGAACTAATAATTCAATTTGCTTTGAATTCAATCATTCATCTAAACCTTGAAATAAAGTTTAAGTGTACATAAATGTACTGTGCATAATTTTAATGATCAACAATGATATGAGCATGCAGATTTTAAAGTGTTGGTAAAACCAGTGAATGTCTAGTTGGTCTTAAAACTGATTCTGTTTCTTGTTGCCTGTATGTTTCAACATATAAACCAAGTGGTATTTTGATTTCCATCATTGTAACTATCTTGTGTTTCTCTTTTATAAGTTGTATTAGTGACAAAACAAAAAAAATAAAATCTTGGAACCCTTGGACATATTACAATAATTAATGCTCTGTAGTACCCTCTTTGCCTTGGTTTGAGTCTGAGCCAATATTCATGCTATTGTATTTAGCTAAACATAGTTTTGAGTTCATTCATATCCAACATGATGGCAGAGGTAGGACTAGGAGATTCAAGTGATAATTATAAATCTTTGAGCAACTGTCAGAAGTCATCAAAATACAAGGAGGGTGGTAGCACAATGACAGGAATGACAGTGCTCTGACTCAAGACACTATGTGAATAGAGAAACAATATAGAGAAGGACAGAACCAGAACACGGCGGAGCTATGCCCAAGATAAGCAGAAGTAACCAGATGATCTGAGATCACAGGGACAAATCTAAGAAGGAGCAAGGTGTAATGTCATAAGAAAATGAAAGTAAAACAACAAAGGAAAAACTGTGACACAATAAAAAATATCAATGACATAAAAATTAGTTAAACTAAAAGAGAAATAAGATGAAGGGCATAAAATAAAGAGGAAATGTGAAACCTGAATAAAAAGGGAGAGCTAGATAAGGGAGAATGCAAAGGGTTTTTCTTTAACCTGATTTTTTAAAACAAGAAAAAGAAAATAAAACACCTTATAAATAGAATACAATCACCATGTTGTAATCTGTAACTCCATAAGGCTAGAGGTGAAAAAATATTCATTTCTAATAGGAAGCCTAGTACCAGCTCTTCATAGCATAGAATTTATTGCAAATATGCACTACATTGATTTCTCTAAAAGAAAGTGGCAGTCTCCATTTGCCTGAAGTACAATGAATGTTGTAACCAAAATCTATATAGTGAGAAATCATCTTGTTAAAACTGAGAAGTATTTATAATTTTGAAATTTACATTTATGATACAGAATCAGTAAAGAAATAATTATGTCCTAACCTTCACTATTGTAAACAGTATGATTAGTGTAAAAGATAAAGTTTAATATAAACTTTTCTTCCACAAGTAGTTATCTTGGGATCAAATGAATGATTATTCTCCTCAATGCTGTGGTTGCAATGCAGAAATACAGTTTCAAATCAATTAGTGTGTGCATGGAAGCTCCCCAGGGATTTAATCAGCAAATTAAACCAAATTCTTCAAATGCATTGTCCTGATCATATCAAGAATAACACAGATGTTCACTACAATCATTGAATTTCACTTTTGTTTGTCATTCACATATTTTACACCATTAAAGTTCAATTAATTCTGAGTATTTGCTTGATATGTATCTCATTGTCTGTAATGGCTATCAGATGTTTCTAAGTCTGGAATTTCATAATATAAAACAGAAAATTTTACATAATTTTTCATCAATATTAAAACATTTTAACTTTACAATAAGCTTAGATTTTTGTTTATCTACCTTTTGAAATGGCAACCTTATTAGTATTTGGGAAATGCTTATAAGCAATTAAACAAAACAAGTCCCCTGGATAGTCGGTCTAAATTCCAATTCATTGTGGAACAATACAAATTATTAATTCTATTTTGGAAACAAGTAGTAATAAAATTAGTTAATACTATATTATGTTTTAGCCATGACTAATATGAACAGGGGAACAAACGTAAATTACAATAACCACTAATGGCCCAAAACACAGACCTCAATTTATATTTGTTGAAGATTGTAATTATTTCAACATTTCATCAGAAATTTGGCACTCCTGATAGGGAAGAACATGATTAATGTTGCACTATAATGTCTGTCCAGATTATTCCAAAATTTTGGACACATATTGGAGGGTATTGAGCCATGACTAACATCTTCAAGGTAAGGTACATGAAGTCTGAGATGTAAAATAGAGGAATGATACAAAAATCCATTATCTGTCTGAAATTTTGTATTTATCTAACATCTCCATAATTTTGATGAAGACAGTGCCAAATTATTTAACTCCTCAGGTGAGAATGTTTCCTGATTTTTGCTAACTGAACATCAATCTGGTCTATTTTCTATGTAATTTTTACTATGTAATTAAAGGAAGTATGAAAAGAATACTGGTGAGTATGAAGGCTAAAAATTCTACTGCGCATTTTCATGCATGGAAAAGATGGTGCACAGGGAGACCACAGCAATTTGTACAAGATCCCATATTCTAACAAACATCAGCGGTATGGAGTCTGCACATTCTCCTGTGATTGCATGGATTTTTCCTGGTGCTTCAGTTCCTCCCCTTCATACCAAAGATGAACTGGTTATATTTAAATGGCCACTCTAAGTTATCCCTAGTTTAGATGGCTGGTGGGAAAATCAAGGCACGTTAATGGGCATGTGTAAGTGAATAAGCTACAGGAATATAAATGAGGGAATGGGATTGCTTTTAGGGACAGCATAGATTCAATGGGCCAAGCAACCTCCTCCTATGCCATAAGAAAATATGAGCATGCACACAATCAATATACCGGGTTTTTCCTCAGCTAGCTCCATTGTGACAAAGGGAGGCGACTGAGAAGAAAATGGTGGAGAAAGGTTTTCAAGGGTGTGGGGGAGAGGAGTGGCTGGAAAAGATCGGTGTGAACTGTGAGAAGACGATAGCTGAGGCTGAAGAGAACAAGAGGGATGATCAGAAAGGAGAAGGTTGGTGTCAGAGAGTTGATCAAGGAATGGGGAGGAGAATTGCCCTGAAGTTCAGGGAGGAAGTTGGGAAGGAGATCAGAAGACCAGATGCAACAATGTGCAGAGTGATTTGAGGTGAATTAGAGAATGTGGGTGTGGAGTTGAGACTACTGGTTCGAGAAAAATTGGCACATCCTCTGAGAATCTTCACTTGCCTGATTTCTTGAACAGAGTGCCTAATCACATCAGCTTTTAAATAAAATTCTTTTGCATAGGGCATATGGCATAAAAAATTGCAGTATGCAATAGAATTTCCAATGCTATATGCTTTATGGATGAAAAGGCAATATAATAGCAATTTCTGGTCATGTTGGAAAAATTATTTAACAAAGTTTATTAAAAATGACATGTGTAATTTGATAGCAATTGACTCATTTTGCTTAATATACACAATTAAATCTGAATTTGATAGTACAGTGTTGGTATCTTAGACTAGATCTCTTAAGGACATATTGCATTTTAAGAGAGGTAAATGGGACAAATGATGTGCACTTGTGAAATGATTGTATATGCCAGACTGTGACATGAGCATGTTTAAATAATTTCACTTAAGTGATCATGTAAAAGTAATGTATTCTGGCGGTGATTCAAAGTTGTTTAAATTGTGTTGATCGGAGCTCAACCAATGACCCAATTAGTTTATCCAGTGAGCCCTCACTGGGCAGTAAAGGTCACAAGTCTGATTCCAGGACTGCAGTGATGTAGTTAACCTCAGCCAAGTTAGTGAGTGGAGGTTACTGAAGTCACTGCAGATCTCAGTAGCCAGGTTAAAGATCGAAAAATTGCCTGTTGTTTTTGCTCCTGATAACTATGCAGTGACCTCTGCAGGAAATGCACAAATGTAGATAAAGACATAAATGACCTCAGCTATGACATTCCAAATATTTTGCAGACAATCACTGCTCAGCTTTGCATCTAACTAGTGGGTCCTTAGGTATGGTCCAGCAGAGAGGCTGGCTTCTGTGGCCCAAAGGGAGTTCAGTAATGTCTTCACAATAGCAGACTAGAACAACAAATTAGCATGGAAAAATATTGTGAAGAAGTTTTTTTTATCATTTTCACCCCGGCCACATAATTCAAATCTGTCTGATTATTTTTCTGGAGTGATTTGGTTTTTGTACCAGAGTTCTGATTACATTTTGTCTGTTAAGTTACTTAATGAAATTATTAATTACAAATGGAAAGAAGTTATGAAGTAATGTACTTTTTTTTATAAAGTTTTCTTTCTGAAGTATTTTAAAGCATTTTGATATATTGGCCCTGATACAGAATTAATTTCTTGACCATCCAGGCTCCAAGCATCACTTTGGTGAAGCATAAAGGAAGAAGGACGAGGAACATTGCACAATGATAACTAAACCCATTCTGATTTGTTTCCATGAAAAAAGGTGGAAGGAAATTTTCATGGAATCTGTAATGAGATCTTAATTTTCCAACTATATTTCATTCAGGCCAAGCTAAAACCCATGTGATGAAGATTAAAATCGACATTTCTTTGTTTCTGAGGAGAAGACTGGAATATATTCACTTTTAAAATTCTCATATTTAAACAGAAAATGATGGGAACACTCAGTGGGTTTTTATTTCAGATATCCAGCCTATTGTTTTTCAGTTAATATTTGCATCACTGTTTTCAAGTCCCTTTATAGCCTTGTGCATCTCATCTGTATGACCTCTCTGGCCCCAGAACTCTTCCAGATTTCTGTGCTCCTTTAAATCTGGTTGCCTGAGCAAACCCAGTAATAACTGAACCTTTAGCGGGCTAGGCCCTATATCCTGACGTTCCTTTTGTAATCATGTCTGTTGATCCTTAAAACCCTCTTTGTCTTTCTAAATACCTCCTGATATGAGTTATGATAAACAAATTGTTTGACAAAGCTCTTTTGAAGTGCCCTGCGGACAGTCAACAAAGCTAAAGAAACTGCATACGTGTTGCTGCATGATCTAAAGTTTAGACTGTTAAAATAATATGGTGTATAATGGCTGTGTTTTAGCTTCCGAAAAAGACTTGGCCAAAGATAATTTCATGAAACAGATCAGACATATGTGGAAAAAAACTTACAAATAATGATTAAGAATCTTGTCCTCTGCAAAGAACAAGGAATAATTAAGTGTGTAGAATTATAACGTGATTATAGTGCAGAAGAAGACTATTCTGCCCAGCATGTCCATTCTGACTCTCTACCATGGCAACCTACAAGTTCCGTTCACTGATCTCTTCTCTGTAACCTTGAAAACTTTTCTGCACCATACATTTATCCAATACTTAGTGGAATCTGCCTCCACCACATCTACATGCAATGCATTCAAGATTTCAACCACATGCTTTTCCTGATGTCACTCTTAATTCTCTTCCCTTTTCTTTTATAACTATGACCTCAAGTCCACAACTTCTTCACAAAAGGGAGCAGCCTCCCATTATCCACTCTGTCCTGATCCTCAACAGTTTATATGCTTCCACCAAAACTCCCCTCTATCTTCTCCAAAGAAAACAGTCCCAGCCTCCCTAATCTATTCTTATAACTGTAGGCCTTCATCCCAGGAATCATTCTGGTAAATCTTTTCTGGGCCCTCTCTAATGCCTTTACATTCTTCCTATAATGTGGTGACTAGAATTGAACACAATACTGGAATTAAGTGGAAGACAATCACTAAGTGTTGTAGCAAATTCCAAGTATTAAGTTGTTTCCAGTGTCGTTATTGTTTTTTCATTTAGGAAGTTTTTGATGCTAGTGTGTCAAAACATGGACATCTCCTACAATGAAATGCTTTCTTTGGCCTCTGAGAACAAAAGAATTTTTAAAAAAAACTACAGTGAAAACTCACACAATACCGTATGGAAGTGCAAATTTATTCCTTTGTGGTCTAAAAAAAAATTCTCCCTGAATGCTGTGAAACTCCATGTAATGAGTTTTCTTGCAGAAGAAAGCCCCAATTCTCTTTAAAGCAAATGAAGCTGTAAATACATTTACAAATCCACTTAATTCATTGGAGCGTTAGATTCCAAGAGGATTTGTGTAGGTTTGAGCCTAAGGTTTCTCCCAGTGAAAGTAACATGCTGCATGACTTCACTCAAAGGACACAGGTATATTTTAAGGTTGCTGTTATATCTTTATTTATTACTCATACGTACACTTTTAGAATAAGTAGCAATAAGCAACAGGCACATGTTCAAAGTTGTTGCCTCAGCTTTATTTTTAACACAAGTTAATTCATTTAAGCATATTACTAAAGACTAAATTCTTCTGGATAGCAGTGGACCGGAAATAGTCAAATATTTAGATCAATACCAATAGTAGAGAGAGCAATCTTCAAGAGACATTTTTTTCTGCCTGTAAGAACCAGTTTTATACAAGCCGGATAAAAAATGGATTCATTTTTACAGACATCCTTGAGTCAATTTTGTCCATAAGTAGGAAAATACACAAAAATTGCTTGAAATGGTAACCATACCTCTGCAGTATTGTAATGAATGACATCAAAAACTCATAAGACTGATAAGAAAGAACAATTACTAATAGAGAGAGAGAGAGAGAGAGAGAGGAAACTAGTAGAGTAGTTTGTGGGAATGAACATACGTATGCACATCAGACTTTTGAATTTAATAATATTATGAGAGCTCGCTCGTATCTACAGGTGTCCATAAGTTGGGCGTTCGTAAACTAGGGATGGTCTGTACTGGACTAATCAAAAAGCAAAAAGACTGTAGGTGCTGCAAATCCGAAATAAAACAGAAAATACAGGAAATACTCAGCACATGTACATCCAAACACACAGTGAAATATATCTTTTTTGCGTAGAGTGTTCTGGGGGCAGCCTGCAAGTGTTGCCACACTTCTGGTGCCAACATAGCATGCCCACAACTTCCTAACCCGTACGTCTTTGGAATGTGGGAGGAAACTGGAGCACCTGGAGGAAACCCACGCAGACACGGGGAGAATGTAAAAACTCCTTACAGACAGCGGCCGGAATTGAACCCAGGTCGCTGGCACTGTAAAGTGTTACACTAACCGCTACACTACCGTGCGAGAGAAGCAGAGCTAGGTTTCCAGGATAATGAACTTTCATAGAGTCATAGAGCTATGCAGCCTGAAAACAGGCCATCTGGCCTAACTTGTCCATGCTGAGTCATCAGAATAATGCCATTAAAGGCATGAAATTTCAATTCATTTTCTCTCTACACAGATGCTGCCTGACCTTCTGTGTATATATTTTCAGTACCTTCTGTTTTTATTTTATATAGGATTAGTATTGATCAGCTGAAGGCAGCAGAGACAAATTTTCCACTGTAATTTTTTCCTCATTGCTCCTGGATTTTTCTCTCTGCCAGGTGACATTTGGGGCAAGTGTGGGAAGTGGGTGCCAGAGGGGAGAAACGTAGTTGTGGTTGATGAGATCTGGCATGTGAAATGTTTTGTTTTGATATTTTAGCCATCATCAAGTGTGAACCAGTCTTGGCGAACCAGCTAGTTTTTGCCCATCAGTTGCAAATGTTTGTACTGCCAATTTTACTTATACTTATGGAAAATTGAATGAATTTATGAGAACTTCCTCTGCCTGATACAAAAGTGACAGAATAGTAACAAAGTAAACCATACATTAGCGTTGTGTCAAATTCATTTGCAAAAGAACTTTTTCTGCACTGGCCCTTGATGATCAACTAGTAACAGATTTTCTTTACAGAAGCTCTGGAATGGGTTTTGAGGGCAAGTGCCCAATGAGTTCAGGTGCCCCTCTGGTCAGCAGGAGATCCAGGCAATATTACTGTCAGTCAAATTGAGGCAGATATGAATAACCCCCGTTTCAATTAGTTTAACTGCTCCTCAGACTGAAGAGTGAAAGTTCACCTCCTATTTGAAAATCCAAAACCTTCTGAAGTCAATGGAAAATATAAGTAAAAAGAAAAGTGATCAATGTAGTCCCATCACATTCCAGTGGGCAGGTTGAGTTAAAGTCACCTGCATGTTATATTTTTCCAAATCAAATCATTGAGTACATGATACATAAGATGTGTTATAAGTCTCTGTAGATATTTTGTTCAATCTGTCATAGCATAATCCTTCTCCAATCATAAAACTTTTGGGAATATATTTAGTTTTTTAACATGGGATGTTGATTTCTCTCTTTCTTTATTTTGACACAGCACATGGAAATGTTTCTATTCTCCATTTTCCACTGGGTAAATCCATTCATTAAGATTTCTAATAAAATCTAGGTTGAATCTCCTAATTTAATCAAATATCATCCTCATGGAGCAGAAATCTCCTAAGATAGGCAGAACAGCAAATCTGTGGTCTGGTTCCCAACACAACAATTTAAATACATGTTTTTTTTAGCCATGTAAAGAAAGATAAACTTCTTTCAAAGTTAGTTTGCAAGTGGCTACACCAAGGATTCCATCATAATCCTTTCCAATATATTTCTAATAGCCACTATGAGGTGTCTCTTGGCTTGGCCAAATGACTTTGATGCTTGATCAGCATTTCTTCTATTCCAGACAAGCTTATAAATACACTCAATTTGATTATTGTTTCACATCTTGTCTGTCACCTGCAATTCATAATGGAATTGAGGTTGGAATCTTCCATGGCTCAGGAGTAAAGGTGGATCCACTCCCTTGTTATCCTTTATTTGATTTTGATTTTTCAAGTTATTTGACCTTCCTTGACTAGGCAGAAACCTTTCTTCAACTAGCAATGCAGCTGATGACAGGTTGATTGATTACTAACCACCTGCATGGCCTTGATATCTTGTAAATTATTATTCTAATGATAGCCTATCCAATAACTTGTATTAGTTTAACTTCATCTCTATCCTTTATTTATACGCTGGGGAGATGAGGAAAGCTTTAGACTGCATGAAGATATCAATGATCTGGTCAGTTAGACAGTCAAATGGAATTTTACCTTGAGAAATGTATTTGTGGAGGTGCAATAAGGAAGGGAATATACAATATATGGGAGAATGTTGGGTGGGATGGAGAAACAAAGAGAACTTAGAATGTGTTCACACATCCTAAAGATAGAGGGCAGTCAACAAGATGATTGAAAGGGCATTAGGGATGCTTTATTTTGTTAGCCAAGGCACAGGCTGTAAGAGCAGGCAGGTTATGTTAGAACTGTAGGTAGGCATACAGTTCTAGTCATCACATTACATAAAGATGTGATTGCATTGGAGAGAGTGTAGAGAAGATTGCCAGCAAATTGCTGCAATAGGACAGATTGGATAGGCTAGGGTCATTTACTTCGAAACAGAGGAGGCTGAGGCAAGACTTAATTAAGGTTATAAAATTATGAGGGGCCTAGTTAGAGTTAATAGAAGATCCTCTTTCCCTTAGCAGAGTCGACAAAAACCAAAAGGCTTAGGTTTAACATAATTGGTAGAAGGATTAGAATGGAGATGAGCAAAAAGTTCAATTTTATTATTTATCTTGCCTAAAAACAAATGTAAGGAGTTTTTCTTGTAGATGGCAGTCCAGCACAATTGTGAAGCAGAGAACTATAATAAGGAGCTCAAGCAGATGCTTCACAGTCACTAATGGTCTTGTTTATCCTGCTAAAATCTGAGACTTAACTTAGCCAACTGAGTAACTATATGTAAAATTTGGTGATATTTCTGCCAGGCCCTTCAAGGACATCTAGGAAAATTAAGTCATTCAGTCCTGTTCTTTATACTCTTTATAATAACTAATCCTATTCTATATGCCCCCAATTGTTTCTATTGGAGTAAATTAACACATTTGTTGTTCCCGTGGAAGGATATTCCAGATATATACAATTTCTTGGATGAAATACTTTCCACATAATCTGCATTGATAGCTTGTTCAGAATTAGTAGGTGTCCTTAAATTTGTTTTATGGCAAGATAAAAAATAAAATTGATTTTTTTTTGCTCATTGCTATTCTAATCCTTCTACCAATTATGTTAAACCTAACTCTCTCAGTTTTTGTCAACTCTGCTAAGGGAAAGAGGTTCTTCCATTGACTCTTTCTAGGCCACTCATAATTTTATAACCTTAATTAAGTCTCCCCTCTGCCTCCTCTGTTCCAAAGTAAATGACCTGACAGTTTATAGAAATGTTACAAGTTGTGCGGGAAAAAGGTAGAAATGTTTCAATGTTAAGTTGTCGTTGATGGGCTAAAGTGCAAGAAAATGAAAACAATAAGTAATAATCCACTTCTTTAAGCATGGCAAAGTCTAGACCATATCTCTCAGTCTCCTTGTTGATTTTATTGTCTTTCATATATAAAATGCACTTCATTGTGCTTGCTTGCCTCAGTCTTTCAATCCTGATAAGCTGAATTCCACATAATATCCTCACATTTCACCCAAGTCTGTTGTCTTTATGACCACTAATCCTATTCCTAATCAAATATTTCTCCAATTATACTCACATTTCCTCACACCTCCTCCAGTTTTACAATACTGCCCAACACAAAAAAACTTTCCATTCTTTTGTCTCCATCCTCAATGTAGACATACCCCCATAATATTTTCAGCTGCCAGTGAAGCACACATTGTAATTCCCTCCTTAACATTAATCTACACCCACTACTGTTTCTCCACCTGACTCTCCATTTTTGAACCAGCCTTAAAACCCATCTCTTTAATCAAATTTGTGTTTATACTTAGTCTCTGTTTGTATTGGCATCATAGTTGGTACAGACATTGTGATCCAAAGGGCCTGTTCCGGTGCTGTACTGTTCTATGTTCTGAAGTCCATAATCACCTTCTCCTTAAGCATTCTCTTGGGATTGAGGATGATGCTTCCAGTCTGGTTTTGTGGGTTCTAAGGTGACTGATGAGGCCAGTGTGGGAACAGCAGACTCTTCCACAGATGAGGCAGGAGGTGCCTAACTGGTGGGTAGTTTGTGAAGTGGTGTGCTCTCCCTGTCGTGGGACTTCTGTGTACTCCCAATGCATGGACACAAGATTCTCAATACCTTACAGTAATGACTTGGATGAGAATGTAGGTAGCATGATTAGTAAGTTTGTAGATGACACTAAAATTGGTGGTGTAGTTGACAATGAAGATGGTTATCTAAGATTACAATATTGCATACACCTCTGAGATGTTTCTCCTGAATTGGATGTTGTCGATGAAGTTACTATTTTATGACAGTATTCTCAGAGTTAAAGTATTGCATCAGTATATAAGGCTCAACTCATCCTTCCTTGGAAATTACCCGTCTGAGATTTGAAGAGTTTATACTTTAGCTTAAGGGCCTTCAAGTTCATGGTTTCACTGTCTTGAAATTTTAAATGAAGAGCTATTTCTGGGACCTTCAGGCTTTTTCATCACTGGGCTGAAAAGGGTGTGGATTAAAAGTAGTGAGCCCTGCCAAGTTGTGTCAGTGTTCATTAGATTGCTGTGGGGAAGATTTCTAACAGACTTCTGAAGTCAATATAAGGAGACAAAGAGCTTACTATAATTAGCAAGGACAGCAGCAATCAGGAGGAAAGAAGAAATTTGCGATGTATAGAATCTTATCACGTCTCTCAGAGACATTCCAAAATACTTTACTTGTAATGAATTACTTTTGAAGTGCAGTCATTATTCTCATGTTGTTAAAAACTGTTGTCATTTTAGACACCACAAAATTACAAGAAATCAATAAACTAAAAGACAAATTAATACATTTTTTGATGGTGGTGATGAAGGCAAAGATGTTGGTCAAGATACCTCCCTTCTCTTTTTTCAAATAGTATCATAGTTTCTTTAAATAATCTTTTCTTCTTCAGAAAAGACAGATTTCTTGGTTTGACAATGTAATATTCATTCGAAACTTCACAGGGTTTTCAAACTAGATTAGGTACTCAGATCATAGAATAGGACTCAAATCCACATCACATGACTCGGAAAAACAAAGTCTAATTGACTGAACCCAGTTGACACTTCAGCAAGTGGTCAGTTTGGAGTTTTCTCATGAAACGTTCTCACCATACACTTTTATAAATTCACCAACTTCACCTATAGATCCCCTTAGATTTACAGATCAGAAAAGCTCAAAGAATTTACACAGAACTAGGAGGATAGAAGAATTTTTTTCATACATTTTCATGTATGAAAAAAGATAAGAATAAGTACTTAACAGAGAATTGTTCTTTATGAACTTCTTATGTAGTACTCCAGATGTGGCCTTACCAACATCTTATACAGCTGTAACATAATGTCCCAACTCCTGTAAATATCCTGACCAATGAAGGTAAGCATGCCAAATACCTTCTTCATCACCTTGTCTACCTGTGTCGCCACTTACAAAGAACTATGTACCTACACTGCTAGGTCTTTCTGTTCTACAACACTCCCTGGTGCCTAACCATTTAATGTTTCATAGAATGTTACAGCAGAGTACAGGCCCTTCAGCCCAAGATGTTGTGCTAACCTTTCGACCTACTCTTTTTTTGAGCTCTTTCCTGATTTGTCCCACTAAAATGAAACACCTTGCAGTTATCTGAATTAAACTCCATCTGCCATTCCTCGGCCCACTGGCCCAGTTAATCAAGATCCCACTGTAATCTTAGATAACCATCTTCACTGTCCACTATATCACCAATTTTAGTGTCATCTGCAAACCTGTAAACCATGCATCTAAGTCATTCTCATCTAAGTCATTAATGTAAGCGACAAACAACAGCAGACCCAGTGCTGATCCCTGTGGCACACCACTGGTCATGGACCTCCAGTCTGAAAATTAACTTCCTCCCACCACCCTCTGTCTCCCACTGTCGAGCCAATTTTGTATCCATTTGGCTAGCTCACCCTGGATCCTATGTGATCTAACCTTCCGGAGCAGCCTAACATGCAGTACCAAGCAGATGGGATTAGCTTGGATTGGCATCATGGTTGGCACAGACATCTTGGGCCAAAGGACCTGTTCCAGTGCTGTACTGTTCTATGTTCTGATGTCCATAATCATCTTCTTCTTCTTAGGCATTCTCTTGGGATTGAGGATGATGCTTCCAGTCTGGTTTTGTGAGTTTCAAGGTGACTGATGAGGCCAGTGTGGGAACAGCAGACTCTTCCACAGATAAGGCAGGAGGTTCCTGACTGGTGGGTAGTTTGTGAAGTGGTATGCTCTCCCTGTCGTGGGACTTTTGTGTACTCCCAATGCATGGACACGAGGTTTTCAATACCTCACTGAATACTTCTTCTCCATTTTGAGTAGTCATGGGTCAGGGACTCCCAAATGTCGGTGCATTGTTTCATTTTTGAACATATCCTTGAATCTTTTCCTCTGTCCACCTGCTAATATCTTTCTGTGACACAGCTTTGTGACACAATGCTGCTTTGGGAGTTCTGTGTCAGATGTGTTAGTGATGTGGCCTGCCCAATGGAGCCAACTGCTTGTAATTAGGGCCTCAAATCTGGGAACATTGGTCTGTGAAAGGACACCAATGGGGTTTTGCTTATGCTTCCAGTGAATATGGAGGATGTTGTGGAGAGACCATAGGTGGTATCAATATCCTTAATAAAGGCTCATTGACACACTCCTTTGCACACAATTCTTACTTTCCCTCTCTCCTTAATTATGATTTGCTGCTTCTTAAGACAATACTTAAACCAATTTGTTGCAAAGGTGACATTTTTATATACCTGCAACACTGGCACAATAATGTAACAGACAAAATATATACCTGATAATAATGACTTGTAGGCTCCCTGCCCTCTCTCTTATTAAAGGGTAAGTTGGACAACAATTTCCAGTGGCTGCACGTACAAAGTGAAGTTGCTCTGTGTTGCTGCTTAGTGCTACTGTGAACCATGAGCACCAAAAAACACGACGAACAGGAAGCTGGATGCCTAAATGATTGATGCCAGAAGTTAAGGCCAGTCTGTTTTAATGTAAGTAATCTGTAATTGTGTTTAGTTGTAGTTACTTCAAACCTACTCTCTAAAACTGAAAATTAACTTTCATAATTATGGAGTCTTATTTCTTCAGCTTTAAATTATTGTTGTAATTTTTTAAATTAAAAATTCAACAGTTTTTAAACATTTTATGTTTATTATCTGAATCCCATTTTTCTTCTTTTTTTATTTCATATGATTTGGTAATTCATTATTTTTTTCTAACTTACTACTTCATTAAGAGTTTTTCAGAATGATTGATTGAGGAGATGAGTTTGCCTACTTCATACACATCCCAGATCCCCTATAGAGGGCACCACAGGTTCCACTGCTAAGGCCCATGCAAGTTTTGTCTGCAAATGTTAATATATTTAACTAGCATTGCTTGTTCATCTCTGAAGCACTGCTAGGCCATTAAACTCTGCACTCAAAATAAAGATTTCATTGAAAACACCTGCACTGCCATTAGCACCCTGAGATGCATTTTCAGTTTTAATGATGCCAGGCAATTATATTAGGTTTTCCAATTCTCTGCTTTCTGAACCATTTTGTCACCTGTATTTTCCTTAGATTATTTAAACTAACTGCTAAAATAAACACACAGAATTCAAATATTACTTATTTCACAATAACATATCCACCTTTCTCTCTTTTAATATCTTAATTCAAGTTTTTGATGTAAAACAGAGCCTTTCCCAAAAGCTTGAGATTATGGTTGATAAGTTTGCTCACAGCCATGATGTGGCAAATTGAGGTTCTGCAGTCTGAGCATGTGCAGGAATCCTCATCTCCCAAGATGCATCTGTATCAGCTGACTGCTCTGAGGATTTTTCTATTAACACCAGGCACATCCTGCTCCAAGAATTTCTAAATTATTTCAAACATTAGAGGATAAATATCAAAATTATTTGCTAAGGTAAAATTTATGTATAAAGTTGTTAACCAAAACAAGCTGTAAATTTATCTGGGAGAGAAGAAATTAGTGTGTTCTGATTCTACACCTGTTGTGGTGTTTGTTTTGTGCTTATAAACTTTGAATAAGAGAAAGATTATTGGATTGGGAGTGTTATGAAAGGAGGTGAAAGAGAAAAAGACAAAATACTAAGGCAAGGAAGGGGAATATGAGGAAACAGGCAGTGGAGAGGTGTATGAGAAAGAATTCGGTTGGAAGGGAAGGCAAGTTTATAGTCAGAGAAACAGGACCAAGTGAAAATGAGAAGGAATGTGTGATGAAAGGAGGTTAGAGGGTTATGGGAAATAATAGTTAGACTCGGGTTACTGAAAGAATGTGAAAGAGAGAGTGATCCAGTGTCTGGAAGGAGAGGAATGTGAAAGAAAGGCTATGTTGGTGAGATGGTTTTGGAAAGAGGAGTGAACAAGATGAAAGGCTGCACTGGTAAAATAAAGATGGTTTAGAAAGAGAAGGACAAGCAAGACTAAAACTGGGCTAGGTGACAAAGAAAAGCTGGAGAGTGAAAATCTCAAAATAGGAGAGGGAGTGATTCTAGGTGTAAATGTAAAGGTGAGAGATTTTCTGGTCATCATCCCCAAACTAATTACTTAGTTACTTATTGTATTGCTGTTTGTACTTTGAATGTTAATACTAAGCACACCATTAACAGTAAAGTGCTTCATGATGTCCTGAGATTCTGAAAAATTCCAAACAAGTAAGTGCTTTACTTTTTTTTACACAGGGGTACTTCAAAATAAAAGAGACCTGTAGGTTAAACTTGTCTAGGCCTAGTTCCTCTGCTACCTCCTCTTCCATTATTAACATTGCTCTAGACTACAACATTTGCCCCACATACCGTTTATATCTTCCCACTTGCTCATATTTCTCTGACATCCTGTCCTCCCACATTATTCTAGCTTCCCCGTGTATCTCCTTAAGGTTCAGCAACACGTAGATCCATCAGCCAGGGCTCAATTACATTCCACACTCTGACATCATGTGATTTGATAATTCTACTTAGAAGTTGCAGAAATTGGAACGTTTTGTGCATGTTTTCCTATATAAAGCAGCCTGCGCCCTAACTGCACAGGAATTGGGCCCACTACTAAAGTTATCTTCCTCTCACAGTCACCTGGGATTAAGGATGACTTGTTTCCATTCCAGTTTTGTAGGTTCTAAGGTGGCTAATTAGACCAATGTTGGGAACTGCAGACTCTTCACCAAAGTACTGGATACTAAGGTAGAATTTTTGTGTTCTCTCAATGCATTGACAATACTGTCCCAAATGCTCTTTCACTACTTTGAGGGGTCATGGGCCAGAGATTCCCAGGAGCCAGTGGGAATGTTGTAGCAAATTTATGGAAGCTATTTCTCTATATCCCGAGGGGGTGCCTAAATAAGATATTTAGTTGCTTTGGGGCCCAATTTTAGTTGGAAGACTCCTGTGTAAAATTTTTAACCAATGTGCAAACTGGATATTGGGTTGCCTTTGTCAGGATATTTTAGGAGCTACTGCAGCTTTTTACAATTGCTTAAAAAAAACCTTCCTGAAGAGTTGACCTGTTTGCCTCCACCATCTCATGCTCCCTTGCACATTACAATTCCCCATTCATCTGCAAATGCTACAAAATGAATTTAAAGCAAAACTCTTTTTAAAAACATAATTTCGCCACCCACAAGAACTAAAGAATAAAATTTCTAATATAAATTACATAATTCTTTAACAATCATTTGATGTTCTTAACATAGGTTAGAATTTTCTCCCACCACTTTTACCACCATATTCGTGTCTTTGTCCCACAGAGAAGTGGTTTTCTTGGGAGTCTGAAAGCTCAGTGTTCCTGAGTGCCATCTTAGGCAGCTTTTGTGTGAGTCTTCTATACTCCTTTTCAGTTATCCCTGGAACAGTCAGAGAATTGTACAGCACGGAAAGGTACCCTTTGGCCCATACATGTCCATGTTGACCAAGATGTATAATCAAGCTAATCCCATTTCCCAGCATTTGGGAATATTCATTCCTGCTTTGTTTAATTCAAACATTTGATTTTGACTTCTAGGGATAAATACCATGGGGAAATCTAATCATAATCATTGTACACTTTAAAAAAATTTTTTTTAATGTTTCTTGATTGATAAACAATTTTCACTGGCTAAAGTTCTCATTATTGTTTTAGGAATGGACAGTGAGTCATTCAGGTGCATTCGAAAAGTGTTAATGAAGGTTGTAAAAGGAAAGCTGTAAATGATTGTTTTAAATGGGTTGTCAAAAGCAGAATGGGGCTGAAGTGACTTAATCCAGCACCTTAAGAGGTTCATTTTAAGCAAAGTATAATAACCAACATATATAGGTGATTATCTTACTTTGTTACTAACGAACAGTCTCTGGAGCTCATTACTGAGATTTCAGCAACTTTGATTTTTATCACACAATATCTGCTGATGACTTGCAAGGGCAGCCTTGTAACAACATTATTTCAGTAGGCAGATAACCAGAGTCATAAATTCCTGCTTTAATAGTTTATTGCAGGTTGTACAGTGTTGACAGAGTTTCTGTTTTATAGCTCGTTCCCTGGACTTCAGAGGAAACTTGAAGACATCAATATTTGTTGCTTCACACACTGCAGGTCTTCTTGGGGCCCAGGGTACAAAGCTTCTCAGTGAAATCTAAGAATCCTTTGTTAAGGTACTGACTTTTTTCTCTCTGAACTCTGGCTGCTCCTTCAGGATTTTTTTCCCTTCTTTCAACAAGACATTTCGAAATACTAGTAATAGTAAACCGTTACAATGATAAAATCAGAGGGAAAATGTGATATTTTAAAGGGGATTGCGTTCATTTGTCAGTTGAGGAATTTCTACCATATGTCACAATACCAGTAGTGTAAAAAGTAAATCTGAACATAATGTTGTTTCCACAATTTTCAGTAAAGTTGTTTTGAATCAGAATTAAGTTAGTGCTGTGTTTATATTCAGATAATAGATTTTGCATCAAGATTTAAAATGTTTTATGTCAGCACCATCAGGTTATTGTGCTCAATGTTCAAGCTTATTACCTCCATATTTACTTCAATGTACCAAGTTCTGCTTTGAATATTGAAATAGACTCAAAACAGCTTTTTATTCCAGACCAAACTGCATTCTGCACTTTATATTTATTTCACATGCAACTTTATGAGTGCCTTATGTAACAAAGCTATTAAGGGAGTGTTTGTATGTAATCATGACCTTGATGTTAACTGCATACTGTTTCAACTACTTAAAGAAGTGCATTTACTTCCTTATTGCAGGGATCTCTGTGTAAATCTTTGGTCTCAAAAGCTAATAATTCTAAGCTATTATTCCAGTCCTAATGTCTTAAGGAGAAAACACTGGAAAATTACAAGAATGCATAGGGGTGAGGAAAGACCCATCCTAGCTCAGGGATCATAAATCCAGATATAACCATTAGGTTGTTAATTCTAATCTTGAAAAGATTATTTCTGAATTGTCTTATTGATTTAAGGTTGATTCATTTGACATCTGAATTATTAATAAGTGAGTAAAGTCATCACTGCATATAGTCTTGAGTCTGCTGGCCAAAAAGGTTTTGCATGCATTATGCAGAATGTTGCATTTTATTGACATATGTCTGCATTCTTTTGGAAAGTCAATGCATTTACTGAATTTGTCTTTTAGAGAAAAGTGTGTTATATTGAATTGCAAATTCATAGTGAAGTTAAAAAGCAGTGAAATAACACTCTGCCTGGACTTTAAAATAATTGAATAGCCGCTGTCTCGGCTTCTGTAAATGTCCGAGTGCAAACAGTTCTAAAACTGAGGATTTTATTGTATATAAATGGGGGAGCTTTACTGTAGCTAAGCCTTTACTGTAAATAAATGGGGGAGTAATTTTCACCTGCACTATTTGGGCAGTATATCTGGTAGAGCTAATCGCCTGCCTGTTGTAGAACTTGTACCGTATTCTTGCTATTGAAATAAACTGCCCAAAGCAGTGGAAATGAAATGACTCCCTGAAAAGGTTAATTGGAGAAATGAAGACCTCCTAACTTCTTCCAAATTTTCCTCTTTAAATTTCTTCTCCCAAGTCACTTAAATGTCACTAAGTCCTCTTCCAGAGTAAATATGTCATTCATTCACTCCTCACCCTCCAGTCGTCACAGCTGAGTGCATCTTCTGTCAGGTGCCAGTCTTTGCTTCTTCACTGCATGGTGAACAGGAATGGTAACTGCAACTGATTTGTTTCCCCCTATACAGGCATAGAAACTATGGAGCAATCACTTCATAACAAACTAGGTGACTGCACGTTAGATGAAATGTGGCAGGAGCATGTACAGATTCTACCCAAAGACATGTTGTACTGTGGGAGTTTCAGTGGGCCGCTAGACTTTCATCTTAGTGAAAGAGGCATCAAAGGTCCTAGGGCCAAACCTACCAGTGTCTAATTGTGATGGGTGCTGAACTTGCACCATGACCCCACACTATGCCTTAAACCAGAGACTCTACTCCAGTGTCCTTGGGATAACTTTACTTACGTCACCATGCCAATTGCATTTCTTTGGTGAGGAAGTGATGAAATAGAAAGATATGCTGCCAACTTTGCTCTTTCAAATGCAGAAACAGAAAATTCCTGTGGTTTTTGTTTTGCTTATAAGGGAACTGGTAAGTGCTCCAAGAAGATAGTTTGAAAACTGAAAGGAGAGTGTTTGCCTTCTTTCTCAGGCAGTCCCTGGGGTCAAGGATGACATGCTTCCACTCCAATAGCATTGTGGTTTGTACCTTACCTGAAGGACTACGGTGATCCAAGAAGATGGCCTATCACTATCTTCTTGAGAAAAATTGGGGATGGTCAATAAATCCTGGTCTTGTAAGTCATATACAGAGCCTGAAGAATTAATTTTAAAAACAGTTCTTTGGGTTCTGATGTGTCCAAAGAATTCTATGAAGAATTCACAGACTGCCATTGGTGGAGCTGTTGGTGTTTGATGGGGCAGGTTGTTTGGAATGTTGTGCACGACTTCTGATGTTTGCATGCAGCTTCTGTGTGCTCTAAGAGACTGGAGGTGCTCAGTGCCCTCTCAAAAGCTTCATCACCTGTGTGAGTGGTCTTGGGCAAGGATTTCCATGAGTTTAGAAGAATGTTGCATGTTTTTAATTAGATTTTGAGATCATCCTTAAAGCATTTTCTCTGTCCTCCTGGAAATATCTTTCTTATGAAGATTGGAGTAGAATGCTTAGCTCAGGATTCTGGTGTGAACCTTGCAGATGATGTGGTTTGCCTACCTGAGCTGATTGAGTGAGATCACACACTTGGTGTTGGACTTGGAGGGGATGCTGATATCAGTTTGCTTATCTTACCAATGCATTTGGTGCATTTTGCAGAGACAGCATTTGTGGTAATTCTCCAGTGCTTTAAGATGCTTACAGTAGTTTGTCCATGTCTTTGAAGCATACAAGACTGTAGGGATCACTGCTGCTCTGTAGTTCATGAGCTTGGTGCCAGATTTTGTGTCTTGGTCTTTGATTACTCATTTCTAGTATGTGGTGGTCAATTTCATTATTGAAGTTGCCTTTGTTGAAGAAGTGGCCTATGAGATATGGAAGGTGAGGCACGCTTTCCAGAGTATTTTCATAAGTCTTGATTCTCAGGTTAAACCCACGATTTTGAGATGTTTAGTATAAATTGCATCTCTCGTATGCTTCAGTGAAGGGATCAATAATGTTTTGGAACTCAGCCTCTAAATGTGCAGATATCCTAATGTTTTCTGTGTACTGTAAGCCAGTGATCATGATTCTAGAGTGCAGAATAGCATATTAGAACCAGTTTCCCATTTGTCCTGCAAGTTACCTCCACTTCAGCAGGAAGCTTGAGGTGAGATGCAATATTGCAACGAGAAAAATTGAGAAGAGGTTTGGTGGAATGACAATGTTGTTTGGCCCCGTTCTGTGCTGTGATTGTTGTGGACGCTTGGTTAGGATCATGGCTTTTATGTTAGCATGTAGCAGCTCTAGAATAGAACATAGAAACATAGAAAAGAAACTACAGCACGAGTCAGGCCCTTCAGCCCACGAAGCTGTGCCGAACATGTCCCTACCCTAGAAATTACTAGGCTTACCCATAGCCCTCTATTTTTCTCAGGTCCATGTACCTATTCAACAGTCTCTTAAAATACCCTATAGTATTCGCCTCCACCACCGTTGCCGGCAGCCCATTCCACGAACTCACCACTCTCTGAGTAAAAAAACTTACCCCTGACATCTCCTCTATACCTACTCCCCAGCACCTTAAACCTATGTCCTCTTGTGGCCACCATTTCAGCCCTAGGGAAAAGCTTCTGACTATTCACCTGATCAATACCTCTCATCATCTTATATACCTCTATCAGGTCCCCCTCATCCTCCATTGCTCCAAAGAGAAAAAACCGAGTTCCCTCAACCTGCTTTCATAAGTCATGCTCTGCATTCCAGGCAGCATCCTTGTAAATCTCCTCTGCACCCTTTCTATGGCTTCCACATTCTTCCTGTAGTGAGGTGACCAGAACTGAGCACAGTACTCCAAGTGGGGTCTGACCAGGGACCTATATAGCTGCAACAATACCTCTCAGCTCCTAAATTCAATTCCCCGATTGATGAAGGACAATACACCATATGCCTTCTTAACCACAGAGTCAACCTGTGCAGCCGCTTTGAGCGTCCTATGGACTTGGACCCCAGGATCCCTCTGATCCTCCAAACCGCAAAGAGTCCTACCATTAATACTATATTCTGCCATCATATTTGACCTACCAAAATGAACCATTTCACACTTATCTGGGTTGAACTGCATCTGCCACTACTTAGCCCAACTTTGCATCCTATCTAAGTCCCTCTGTAACCTCTTACAGCCCTCCAAACTATTCACAACAGCCCCAACCTTTGTGTCATCCGCAAGCTTACTAATCCACCCCTCCACTTCCTCATCCAGGTTGTTTATAAAAATCACAAAGTGCAAGGGTCCCAGTACAGATCCCAGAGGTACACCACTGGTCACTGACCTCCACGCAGAATATGACCTTTCAACAACCACTCTTTGCCTTCTGTGGGCCTGCCAGTTCTAGATCCACACTGCAATGTCCCCTTGGATCCCATGCCTCCTTACTTTCTCAGTAAGCCTTGCATGGGGTACCTTAACAAATGCCTTGCTGAAATCTATATACACTACATCTACTGCTCTCCTTTCATTGATGTGTTTAGTCACATCCTCAAAAAATTTCAATCAGTCTCGTAAGGCAGGACCTGCCCTTGACAAAGCCATGCTGACTATTCCTAATCATATTAAACCTCTCCAAATGTTCATAGATCCTACCTCTCAGGATCTTCTCCATTAGCTTACCAACCACTGAGGTAAGATTCACTTGTCAATAATTCCCTGGGTTATCCCTACTCCCTTTCTTGAATAAGGGAACAACATCCGCAACCCTCCAATCTTCCGGAACCTCTCCCGTCTCCATCAACGATGCAAGGATCTTCGTCGGAGGTTCCGCAATCTCTTCCCTCACCTCCCACGGCAGCCTGGGGTACATCTCATCCGGTCCTGGCCACTTATCCAACTTGATGCTTTCCAAAAGTTTCAGCACCTCCTCTTTCCTAATATCTACATGCTCAAGCTTTTCAGCCAGCTGTAAGTCCCCACTACAATTAAATTGGTAACAAGTTTCTGAGTACAGCCAGATTTGGGAAGTATTCTCCATAACTCCCCTTGATTAACAATCAAAGGCTTTTGTGAGGCAAAGAAACAATGGTTACAGTGGTTTATGCAGCCCACTACTATTTTCTTGGATCTGTCACGTGGTGAGGGTCATATCCATTATGTCTCTTTATGGAAGGAATTCACATTGTGACCTGGGAAGATCTCTTTGGTTGCTGGGGAGTGGGGTTGTGTAGGATCTTTCCAATGATTTTCATTGAGGCACACAGCAGGGAAATCCATCTGTAATTACCACAGTCGGACTTGTCTCCTTTCTTGGAGATGGTCACAAATAGATTTATCTGAGATTTCCTAGCATGGTTTCTTGAAGCAGATTAAGTAACCAGAAGTACTTTTCCACCAGGCTTTCATACTGCAGCAGAGATTTTGCCTACTCTAGAGGCCTCCTTTGGCTATTGGATGGCCTTTTCTACTTTGCGCTGGCTGCTGTAGTGCTGAGATTGTAGCGATTGTTGTTCTGTGGAATGGGGAACTTTGTAAGTTGGCTTACAAACTGAAAAAAATAATGTTTGTAATACCAGAGAGACCACTATCTCTGAAAGTTTCAGGCAGTAGCACAGAAGTTGGTGGCAGAAATTGAGCATGCTGGTAGAGGGAACATGGTTACTATGCAAGGCCCTAAATGTAGCATTGTTAACACCAATGGGGTTGATTGGGCCTGAATGGACAGGAAACATATACTACTGCCAATAATTCATTTTGTGAATTGGTGTGCCCACTTGGACATTGTGCAGTCATTCAGTTATTCTGCACTGTTTTACTAATCATAAATTTGTACAGATGGTAAGCACATCTTCAGAAAACCCTATCCACTGCACCCAACATAAGTTTGTCTCTTCCTTTGGGAGGCAAGCGTTCCTGGATTGTTGAATCTGCATCTTCTCCAACAGTGCCTCCCTCAAGCTTGGGATGTACCACTTCTTATTATTTTCCTTGCAACCATCTCTCTTGTTGAAGTTGCTCAGCAGAATTTGGACATAATTTACATTTAAGGTGCCACACGTCTTGCATATCTCTCTGTATGGTAAACATTCAAGTCCCAGTTATAAAGAGCCTGGTGGAGTCAAAGCGAACATCCCCAAACTCAGTAACAAGGCTTGGGCAATTCTAATTCGTGGACTTCATCCATATGCCAATGTTGCTTGCCCAACCAAAACTGACATGAAGTGACAACCTGCTGCAGGTTACGAGTGGAATTTTGGGTAATGCAGTCCATGGTCAGGATCAACTGAGTGGACTCAGTCAAACTTAAGTTTTCGGGTGTGAAATCTGTAAACAGTCATAATCATGGCAGAGCAATCTTGAGGCCCAATATTGGAAGGAATGTACTGTTTTCACAGTCAACTTCAACACATCTTCCCAATGACCTGCTCTCTGATGCAGTTCACCATATTCCTGAGGCCACTTGCAGCATGCTGCCAAGCAGGCACATAGGTATGCTAGATCACCACCAAATTTCCTCAGCTACGTGCTACTTATCAGATGAGAAATGAGCATGTTTCTAACTCAACAAAGGAAGAAAATCCAAGAGTGCATTTCTGTTGGCATAATAAACTTCAGCTAAATTGTACAGAATACAAAATAATGAAAAAGGTGTGTAATCAGTAATGTCTTTTCCCCTACATCTGGAAATACTTTTCAATAGGAACTGCTAGAAGCTAAACAAAGTAATTCATTAGTACAACTAACTGAAAAATTCTGAAGTATCCTGGAAAGTTAGTTTTGCTCAGAGTACAGTTCAATTTTAGCTTGGAGTTGTTGCCATTTTGGGCAAAAATAACTAATCTAAACATAGGTTTAATTGAAGATATTAAAAGACACATAATCCAATTCAGCAGATAAATATTATGTGAATTTTTATTGAATTTTTGTATTTTGTTTGAACTCTCACCTTGGGCATTAGAAATGATAGATGCTGACAAGATAATAATGAACAAGATAACTCGTGAGAATTCAAAAGCCAGGTCACACTGTCATAGGAATTTCTAATACAGATGAAAGTTGAAACACTGGAGCATAATGTTTAACAGTAGAACAGCTGTGCTAACAGGAAGTGTATATAGAAATATAATGCTTTACCTTGTTATTGAAAGAGAGATGTAAATATAAGATTCAGCAATTGAATGGGATGATTCCATACTCTGAAAATATATTAGTCTGTCTGTTGACAGGTAATAAAAAGAGCTTTGTAGGTATAAGTGTAAAAACATTTAAACTACAAAAATATTTCATAAACAGTAGCCCCAAAACTATCAGCAAAAGGACATGCCTTTTTATAGGCATTCAGAGTAGTTTTGTTTTAAATTATGTCGGTAATATTTTTAGAATAGTTTTGAGGCTTACTATGGTAGATGTGTCAGCCACCAGAGAGAATTCAGTATGTGATTTAAAGCTATTGTAGATTTGGCCTGTTTCTAAATGTATTATCTTCTTGTTTATATAATATTATGTTTTATAACTAGACCTCATTAGTAAAACTTCTGTAAGATTTTTATTTTCTGCCATCATATCAATATACCAAGACATGGTATTAGGATCATGATACTGATAGAAATGGTCAAAAACCTATGAGAAATAGCAATGCAATTGTTCACTAAACAAGTCTGTAAATAGAGGTTGCATCAGACCTCAACACATTCTGACTGTTATCTTATAAATATTTGCTGTTATTATTTCATGATTATTTGTAGAGCAGCCAATAATTATCCTGTAGTTGTGGTGTGCTTGTGTCAAATTACAAATCACTTTATTTAGTCCCATGAGCCTTTTAATGGAAATGATCCAGTGGAGAACAAACTGTTGCTTTTATTCAATTGGTTTTAATTAACAAACATCAAGGAAAAGAGATCATTTCAGTGCCTCAGCAAAAAGCTCCCTTTGTTAAAAGATCTTCATTATTGTGGGGTGAATATTAACTTTCAGAATCACATGGGGTTTGTATTAATGAAATTTTAGTGTCTTTGAAATTTGATCAAATAAAAAATATATTGGTTCACAATAAGCAATTCTGTTGCTGCCTAACACATTATACAATGATGCATATCATATCAGAAAGCAAAATTACACTGTTAATGAAATTAAAGTACAACCTGCAGGTTCCTTTTCTCACAAATCTGCAGTCTTTTGATTTGATACAAAATATGTACTGCCTTTAATATAGGTTTCCAACTATATCACTGTAGTCATTTTGAAGACAAATGATGATTGTGTTCAGAATATATGAAAAGCAGATAACTACAATTCTGTTCCACTGATGGTACTGCCTAAAATGCCAAGGTCACCATTGTTTAGGTATCAGAAGTACTTGGGGTTTATTCATTGCACACATCAGTTATTATGATGACAACTATTTGCATTAGCATCTAATGTTGGCAGAGTTCTCAATGATTGAAATAAATCACATTAACAGAAAAATTATGTAGTGACCTTGAGTGCCTGCAGCCCAAACTATTCATATGAACTGAGTTGACATGCAGCATGTAAAAAAAAAGTCACATGCACTTTCTAATCAAACCTTTGAATCTACTCTTCATATTGTTTGTAAACCTACATCACCACCACCAGGGGGCTTGAATAAATGACTAGATACAAATAAATGCTCATCTGTCTAGTGACTGCAAGGGTTGAGCAATGTCTTGTTTACAAAACAATGTTAGCTTGTCCTTCCCATATTGAAAGCATTCATAGCACCTACATTATAATTTTTACAATACAGAAGCAGGCCATACTGTCCGGCTAGTTCATGTTGTCATTCATTCTGAAATCAAAATGTTCCATTGGATGGCTCCTGCTATGATTTTATGGTTTAAACCTTGCAGCCTAAAATAGACACAGAAATTTAATAGTCTGTGAACATTGTACAGTTTGATTGACGAGAATGTAAGAAATAAATTGCTTACTGTTGACTTTGATTCTCTTTATAAATGCAAGACTTAATATCGATAATTTCTGACTACTCTGAATTGGTAATTTTACATCTTTATTCTCATTGAATTATTGGAACACTATCACTCTATGGTCAACTGCAGTGTGAAACCTAAGCATTCAAAAAAAACTGTGAGACATGCCAAGCAGTTCCATTGCCCTTAAATCAATCACTTATGCTCCTGGCTTGAACAACATTGCTTCCAACAAGTATTGATATTTCTGTTTAAATTGCTAACTTTTGCTTTCTTGCACCCTCAATATGAACTCTGAACCTTATAATATGTTCAGATTACCAATTATCTTCACACACACACAACACAAATCTACTGATGCTAAGATAAGAATTTTATGTTCACAAGTTAAAGAACAAGTTGTCTCATCAGAAGTAGATTGTATTGTGTACAATTGTGGGTTTGGATCCCAACACAGTCAAACCCAGGATATCATTTCATGCATAAAGCTGAGTGTAGTATTAAGGAACACTAATAAAATTGAAGTAAAAGGCAATCAAGAGGAAAATACTCCACTGGATAGAATTATATTTCATTGAACAGTGATTGTTGGAGGTCAATCATCTTAACCCCAGGAGTTGTTCAGGTGGCGTCAAAGCATTAGGTTAGAATGGCACCCCACCAAATGCTCTGTACATTCACACCCTTCATCAGCACACTATGGCTACAGTGTTTTGCATCTTCAAAATGCATTGCAATTACTCATCATGACTTCTGCAACAGCACCTCCCAAACACATGACCTCTACTGTCAAGAAGATGAAAGGCAGTAGACATATGGAAAGAGCACCATCTGAAGTTCCCCTTCAAGGCACACAGCATCCTGAATTGAAAATGTTGCTATCCCTTTGTTGCCATTATGTCTATTCCTAGAATACCCCACCTGACAATGCTGTGGCACAACCTTCACCAAAAAGGCTGCAGCAGTTTAAGAAAGTAGCTCTTTAAGTAGATATCAGAGGGGAGGGGTTGTTTGTGGAGTAATTGGACAGTGGAGCATCACACCTTGTGGAATCATAAAGTACTTCAGCTCTCTCTGGTCCAGCAAGCAAATTAAAGGTTGCTTCGATGAGCCTCTTCTCACCACAAATCCACGCCCCACTAGGCTGACCTGATGAAAATTGCTTTCCTGCTCAGGCCCAAGATTAAAATATCAGTCAGACCCCAATTACATTATTGGAGCCCAATCTGTATATTTAAAGAGAATGTGCCCCAGTTTCCAAGATGTGTTCCCCATGCTTACACAGACGTTAAAGCTAAAACCAAAGCTTGTGTCAAAAAAAATGGGAAGAATATTGGGAGATAAATGCACTCAGTGATTTTGCTGTTCTAGATGTGGTCCAATCCTGATGCATGACTAATGAGAAACGATCATGCAAATAAAGCATCTTAAGCCAAATAATCACTAACTACAAGGTGTTGCAACAAATAACATTGTATATAATACATATTTTAGAATAAGTTGTAATATACTATTAAAAATATTATGTACTGTTTTATAAATTTGAGAGATAAAAAACAAAGTTCATATCCTGATGCAGCCCAAAGTGACAGTTTTGCCATAAAATGTTCCAGTAATCTGTTGCCTGTATGTTGGGAAACCCCATTTCTCCCTGTTATTATATGGGCAAATTTGTGATGCCAGTAAGCAAGTTCTTCATGCTAACTCAGTCACAGGCTTTCCATCCTGCCTTGCTTTTTATTTTGCTCCAGTGATTTAAATATCCATTACTTGCACCTCCTGAAACATCTTTCTGGCTATAAAGCCATGGGACTTGGACCAACAGGCATATGAAATCATGTTTCTCTAGCAGCCATTGTAGGTTGTAGAAGAATAGAAACATATCAATCAGTAGAAGGGAAATCTGTCTCACTTCCTAAACTATACAAATGCCACCCCAGGAAAACATACTATAAAATATTGAGGTAATGGAAAAGCTGGAGACAATGCTTGGTTGCATTTGAGAAATGGAGAACAAAGGTCACTGAGTGGAAAAAGAATGAGCCATCAGAATGTATCAAAATTGGCAACTTGGTCAGATTTGCATCTAAAATCTTCATGTTCAATGATTTTCCACTTTATTTCTCGAAGTAGTTACCCTTGACCACTCTCTCTACTTTCTATCCTGCAGATAACAAGCTGGCTACCCATTCATTCAATTTATTCTGAATCCCTTGTCTGTAGGAGACAGTGATGGGGTGGGGGATGGATGGAGAGGGAACATGATTTATCCACACATTCAACCTTGAATAGAATTCATGAAAACTTGTTTTAACAAGTCAGAATTATGTAGCAACTCACGAGATCCATAGGCACACAGAACCATCATACAGAACATGATAAGGATTCCTTCATAGCATTTGCTGACCTTCTGTCACCTATCATCTGTGTGTAACTGTTGTTGCCTGCTTCTTATTACCTCAGTATTGAGGTTGGTATTTGTATGGTTTGGGAGGTAACTTATTTCTACTTTAGTTTTTCCCAGATGGCTCTCCATTGGTTTCTGGTCATCTTACATTTAGAAAAAATTACTGGAAGTGATTTCATTGATCGCACTATCACAATTTCAGTTTTGGAACCAATGAAAACTTAGTTCCACATACGTAGTGGGATTGACCATTTTCACTTCCTCCACTCCTATTCTTGACACGGTAGTAAACATATTCTTTACTGAGAGTGTGGATTTTTTGACATACATTTATCCTCTATTGCATGGTTCTAGCATCCTTGAGATGTATCAGTGACATACGTGAAGGTTCTGTAATTATAAAATATTCAGCAGAAGCACTCAGCATAGTTTATGCATCAATACTAATGCTAAATAACACGGGATGCAAATGCTGCAGTCATAACTGTAACATCAGTAGTGGTGCGGTGATGAAGATGACTGTGAACTATCAACTGCGATAACAGGGTAAAGTCAGAAAAAGCAGAAGGAAATCGCAGGAAGGTACCAAATACAACAAAATAATTTGTTTCTTCTGGCAGTGAGAGGAAAATTGAAGAAAGAAGCCCAAGAGACATGATAATAATAAAAACGATTAAAGGAAATGATTTAGAAAATACTGAAATTATTCTTTCTGGTTGGAAAGTTCAGATCAAGGTCATGGTTTTATAATCAGAGCTGGAACATTCAAGAAGGTGTTAAAACGTTTAACAGAAATTGGCACTGTGCCTTCAAACAGTCATTACATTCTGAGGCCTAAGTGTATGTTATGACTTTTGAAAATGCGTGCAAATTTGATCACAGTATTACGTTCCGCAGAGGGAGATACTTGAGTCAGCTTTCATTTCATGTTAAGGTGTGTTCCGCGCAAATTCTTTATGGTATTGGGTAGTGGGGTGACCTCATTCAACAGAAATAGGTTGTTTTCTATGATCAAATAGCTGCTTGCACTGACAAACCTCCAGATTGTTTCACATCGGAAATAAAGGTATGTCAATTGAGTGGGTAGATCTCCTGACAGATGCTAAATTAAAGAACCAATTGGGAAAATCTGGCACTCTCGGGCTGAGAACGTGCCTTATTTCGGATTTTTCATAATTTTGAATAATGCGAAAATAAAGTTTAAAAACTTGTTCGCGTTTACCTGATGTTCCTCCTGTGCCTGCCGCCCGCTTCAGCGCTCGGTTTACAGGGGAGCGCCTTGGAGCGGGACTCCCCTCTAAACCGAGTGCTGAAGCCGAAACTCTCAGAAATGTGCGGATTTAGACTAGGTGTGTCTCCCCCACCCCAACTAAACAGTGGCTATGGAGTAAATCCTTTGAAATTATAGAATTGCTTTCTCTGATCTCAGATGGATTTCCCCAATTTGTCCCGACCTCAGATGGATTTCCCCGATTGTCCGTACGTTGGACATGTCTAAATGTCACACGAGAGTCATGGGGGATCCAGTCAATCTGACCTGGCAGTTAATTCACGGGCCCATTCGCTGTCCCTCAACATCCCAATCCCCCTCAACCTGATGGATTCTTTGCTAAGAGGCCAAAGCAAATCTTTGATACAATTTAATCTATTAAATTCACTGCGCACAATGTGGTCTTATCCACACTGGAGAAACCAAAGATAGATTGGTGGAGACACAAGACACTGCAGATGCTGGAATCTGTAGGGAGAAATGGACTGACATTTCCAGTCGAGACCGTTCGTCTGGACTCAAGCAGATTGGTGACCGGTTTGTAGAGAACCTCCGTTCAGTAACATCAGCTTCCAGCTGCCTGTCACTTTAATTTCCCATCCCACTCCTGTTATGACCTGTCTGGCCTCCTGTACTGTTTAAAGCTCTGAGTATCTATCATCGGATACATTGAGCAAGGATCCACAAGAAAGACGATGAGCAGAATTAACCTGCCTGATTCTGCCAAATATCAGATCCTCAAAACTTTGAAGCTGTGGCCAGTATTCAGAGTGCTGTCTATTCTCTCATTTATTAACATCAGGGCTTTAGCTTTTCTATTCAAGTGGATCAGTCGTACAAGGGGGTCCCGATTACAGGACCAAGTCTTCTAAGCAGCAGTGTTTTGGCTGACAGTCTTTTTGTTTACATGCACCTCTCTCACACCCTCTGATTCTTTCTCTCCCAGGTAAGGTTCCAGAGTTGTAAAAGAGATTAAAATGAGAATTTGAAATTCTCTGACATTTAGTTCTTAGACCAAAAAAGGTGCAATTAATTGTGCTGACATATTGGCAGGTATTTGAGGAGAAGTTTCAGGGATAGGTGGTAATGCATTGAAGGATAACTTATTATTAGTTTTTATAGTGACAGTGCTATTCCCAAATGATTGAGCAATTTCCCTTGTAAATCAAGGCTTTCTGCTGCTTTACTGTAAATGACTGAGATTGGTCTTATCTACATATTCAGAAACTGCCTGTTTTTATTAGGAAATGCTCAGTGCAGATATACACCCTGCACTCCTCACTTCACTACCCCACTTCTGAAATTCATTGGCTTGACACAGTGTTGTCAATAGACACTCTGTTCTCAAAGGAGTGGAAGGAGGTATGACCAAGATATCTACCTTTAACAATGGTTCGCAAAAAAGACTTTAGTGATCAGATTTGCTCTGATGCTCTGTACTGCAGAAACTGAGGAATTCTGAGTGCAGGCCATCACAATATATCCCACCCCCATATTGCCCTCAGTACTCATGTTGAAGCTCAGATCTTTTCTGAAGGAAAGTTGTACAGGGTACGGCAGGCTATAATAACAGGTGTTTTATTACTTTCTGGGTATTTTAGAACATAGAACAGCACAGTACGGGCCCTTCAGTCCACGATCTTGTGCTGACCGATATAAACCTGGTCCGTGATCAATGCAGCCCTTCCCTCCTGCACGCCCATAATCCTCCGTTTTTCTTACGTTCATGTCCCTATCTAAGAATCTTTTAAATGTCCCTATTGTATTAGCCTCTACCACCACCCCCCGCAGTGCATTCCAGGCACCCACCACTCTCTGTAAAGAAAAACTACCTCTGACATCTCCCCTAAAGTTTCCCCCTCTGACCTTAAACTGATGTCCTCTGGTATTGGCCATTGCCACCCTGGGGAAAAGATGCTGGCTATCCACTCTATGTATGTCGTTCATAATCTTACACACCTCTATCAAGTTGAATCTCATCCTGTGTTGCTCCAAAGACAAAAGCCCTAGCTTGCTCAACCCTTCCTCATAAGACATGTTCTCTAATCCAGGCAGCATCCTGGTAAATCTCCTCTGCACCCTCTCTAAAGCTTCCATATCCTTCCTATAATGAGAGGACCAGAACTGAACACAATACTCTAAGTGTAGTCTAACCAGAGTTTTATAGAGCTGCAACGTTACCTCATGGCTCTTGAGCTCAATCCTTTGACTAATGAAGGCCAGCACACCATACGCCTTCTTAACCACCCTATCAACTTGTGTGACAACTTTGAGGGATCTATGTACTTGGACCCCACGATCCCTCTGTTCCTCCACACTGCTAAGAGTCCTGCCATTAACCTTGTACTCCGCCTTCAAGTTCGTTCTTCCAAAGTGTATCACTTCACACTTTTCTGGATTGAACTCCATCTGCCTCTTCTCCAGCCAACTCTGCATCCTGTCTGTATCCCGTTGTAACCTATGACAACCTTCTACACTATCCACAACATCTCCAACCTTTGTGTCATCTGCAAACTTACTAACCCATCCCTCCACTTCCTCATCCAAATCATTTATAAAAATCATAAAGAGCAGGGGTCCCAGGGGTCCCAGAACAGATCCCTGCGGAACACCACTAGTCACTGACCTCCAGGCAGAATACTCCCCTTCTACTACCACCCTCTGCCTTCTGTGGGCAAGCCAATTCCAAATCCACACAGCCAAGTCTCCATGGATCCCATGCCTCATGACTTTCTGGATGAGCCTGCTCTGGGGAACCTTGTCAAACGCCTTACTAAAGTCCACATACACCACATCCACCACTCTACTTTCATCAATTTGTTTTGTCACCTCCTCGAAAAACTCAATTTGGCTCGTGAGGCACAACCTGCCCTTCACAAAGCCATGCTATCTATCCCTAATAAAGACTATGCTTCTCCAAATACTCATAAATCCTGTCCCTAAGAAACTTCTCCAATAGCTTGTCCACCACTGACGTAAGGCTCACTGGTCTATAATTCCCAGGATTATCCCTTCTACCTTTCTTGAACAAGAGAACAACATTTGCTATCCTCCAATCCTCTGGTACCACTCCTGTGGCCAGGGTGGACAACATCAGCACCTCAGAAATCTCTTCCCTTGCTTCCTGTAGTAACCTGGGGTATATCCCGTCTGGCCCCAGGGAGTTATCTGTTCTAATGTTTCTCAGAATCTTCAACACTACCTCTTTCTTAACCTCAACTTGCTCCAGCACGTTCATCAAAGTCCTTCTCCCCAGTGAACACTGAAGCAAAGTATTCATTAAGGACGTCCCCTACCTCCTCCACCTCCAGGCACATTTCCCCCTTTATCCCTGAGTGGTCCTACCATCACTCTAGTCATCCTCCTGTTTTTCACATATGTAGAACACCTTGGGGTTTTTCTAAATTCTACTCGCCAAGACCATGTCCCCTTCCAGCTCTCCTAAGTCCCTTCCTAAGCTCCTTCCTGGCTATCTTATAATTCTCAAGAGCCCTGCTTGATTTTTGCTTCCTAAACCTTAAGTTTGCTTCCTTCTTCCTCTTGACTAAATGTTTCACCTATCTTGTCAACCATGGTTCCTTTACCCTATTATCCTTTCCCTGTCTCAGTGGGACAAACCTATCCAGAACCCCATGCAAGTATTCCCTAAACAGCCTCCACATTTCTGCTGTGCATTTCCTTAAGAGCATTTGTTCCCAGTTTACATTCCCAAGTTCCTGCCTAATACCAGCGTAATTAGCCCTCCCCCAGTTAAAAACTTTCCCATATCATCATCCCATATCATTTGGCTATGCTAAAGGTCAGGGAGTTGTGGTCACTGTCTCTGAAATGCTTGCCCACTGAGAGGTCTGTCACCTGACCAGGTTCATTGCCTAGTGTTAGATCCAGTATGGCCTCTCCTCTAGTTGGCCTGTCCACATACTGTGTCAGGAATCCTTCCTGGACACATCTAACAAATTCTGCCCCATCTAAACCTTTTGCACTAAGGAGGTGCCAATCAATATTAGGGAAGTTGAAGTCACCAATGACCACAACCCTGTTATTTTTGCATCTTGCCAAAATCTGCCTGCTTATCTGCTCCTCAGTGTCCCAGTGGCTATTGGGGGGCCTATAGAATAGTTCCAATGAAGTGATTGCTTCCTTCCTGTTTCTGACTTCCACCCACACTGACTCAGTAGACGATCCCTCCACAATGTCCTCCCTTTCTGCAGCTGTAATACTATCCCTGATTAGCAATGCCACTCCCCACCCCTTCTACCCCCTTCCCTATCCCTTTTGAATCATCTAAACCCCAGAACATCAAGCAACCAATCCTGCCCTTGTGACAGCCAAGTCTCTGTAATGGCCGCAACATTGTAATTCCATGTACTGGTCCATGCTCTAAGTTCATCATCCTTATTCTTAATAATTCTTGCATTAAAGTAAGCACATTTCAACCCATCCAACTGACTGTGTTTATGCTCTATCCACTGCCTATCCTTCCTCACAGTCTCTCTGCACTTTGCACCTACCTTTACACCAACTGCTCCATCATCTGACTGAACACTCCGGTTCCCATCCCCCTGTCAACCTAGTTTAAACCCTGCCCAACAGCTGTAGCAAACCTGCCCACAAGGACATCGGTCCCTCTCGAGTTCAGGTGTAACCTGGCCCTTTTGTACAGGTCATACCTTCCCCAGAAGAGATCCCAGTGATCCACAAATCTGAAACCCTGGCCCATGCACCTACTCTTCAGCCATATATTTTGTAATTTATAGTAATGTTTATGTCTTTTCACTGTACTGCTGCTGCAAAACAACAAATTTCATGCCATATAAGATAATGATGATAAACCTGATTCTGATTCTGCTCTCTGGAACAGGATCAGAACAATAGCAATTAAAAAGAACAAAACTGACAGTCATAGAATGCATGTTTAATTATAAAAATGAATTTTCCAAGTATATTCTCACTCCCTGGAACTTATATGATCCTTTCAGGAGTGGCCAAGGAGGTAGCCACTAATTGCAACGTGAGTCTTCTAACTTCCTCTAGTTTTTATAGTTTTATCCTGCTCACTTAGACACAATTCAGATCGATCATTCCGATAAAATCAGTTCAACTCAATCACAATGATAATAGGGCTCCAGCAAATTCATTAGAGGCTTTGTGTTACCAATTCAGTGTTCTATATATGCAAATGAGTTATTAAGGAAATTTGAAATGTCATTTCAATTCCAAAAAACCACGTAATTTTGAGTGTAAATTGTTCCCTAATAGTCAAATGAACCCAAACTACTGCAATCAAAAATGCCATTGCAATAAGCTTCAGTTTACTTAAAATGCTATCGTAACTATTGGATATCACAAGCCTTCTCCATCTTCTTGAATTCATCATTTGGTCCTTTTCTTAGCCAGGCTAACTCAGTAATCAAGCTACTCCAGTCTCTATACAGGGTCGGAATGGAGCGACAGCTTCATCTGCTGGTCTTTGTAAATGAGGAACACAGAAACATGCAAATTCAGAAGAGGCATTGCAGTGCATTCTCACAATTTTTGAAAAATACCACAGTTAGTCAGTCTCTCTCGCTCGCTCTCTCTCTCGCTCTCCCCCTCTCTCCAAATTGCTTTTATTCCTATTTATATTACTCTTTGCCTTAATGTCATCACAAAAACTATGTATCCTAGTGTATCCTTCCACCTCTCACTCCACAACCCTATTGAATTGTTTGCACTCTGTTATTGCAGAGTTTAAGATTATTCTAAACAAATTAAAATATCCTCCTTAAGCTTTCCTTGAGCATTATTGGAGAAACCTGGGAGGCTGAAGGTGGAGTGCGATTGAGACACTGATGACAGTATTGATGCTGCTTCCTGCACTTATTATTTTTGCTGCCAATTTCCTTTCTTCACTCACTTTTACAAGGTCCATGTCTAATTCTTTCCTTGATATCTCTATCTCCATTTTGAGGAATAAATTAGCTATCAATATCCATTACAAGTCAATTGGCCCAATTGCTCTCTCAACTATACCTCATTCCACCTTGCTTCCTGTTAGGACTCCATTCCATTCTCCTAGTTTCTCCAACTTCATCATATCTGCTTGGATGATGACTTTCCACACCAGTACATTTAAGGAGTCTTCCATTTTCCTTAGCCTTGGCTTCCCCTCTATCTAGTTAATTGGGGTTCCTAGTCACATTTTTTTCTATTCCCTGAACTTCTGCTCTCACTCTCCCTTCCCCTGCCTGAAGAAAGATAGGGTTCCCCTTGTCCTCACCTTTCACTCAACAAGCATTCACGTGAAATAGACTAGATTGGAAGAAATGCAAGTGAATTGCTGCTTCATGTGAAAGAACTATTTGGGTTCCTGGATAATGAGGAGGGAAGAGATGAAAAGGCAAGTGTTGCATCTCCTGTGGTTGCTTGGAAAAGTGCCATGGGAAGAGGAGTCATTGATGAAGATGGAAGAACTGAAACCTCCATATTCAATGGATTATCCTCTGAAATTTCCACCATTTCCAATGGGATTCTGCCATCAGACATAACTTCATCTCCCCTCCCCTTTCAGTATTCTGAAAGGACCATTCTCTCCATGACTCCGCAGTCTGCTCATTCATCCCCACCACCAACTCCCCTCTCAGATATAGATCATGAGTAGCTGAGGTCCAAGGACCAATCCCTGTTGTACCCCACTGGCCATAATCTACCTTCCTGAGAAAGATTTGTTTATTCTTGCTCTTTGCTTTCTTTCTGATAACCTATTCTCAATCTTTGTAAGTATACTACCCCAATTCTGTGTGTTCTAACCTTCTTGACCAACATCCTGTGTGGCACCTTATCAAAAGCCTTCTATGAATCTCTGTTCATCCTTTAGCTATTCTACAGATCACATCCTCAAAGAATTCCAGTCAATTAGTTGAACATGATTTCCTTTTCCATTGATCCATGTTGACTCTGCTCAATCATAACATTTTCTAATTGTCTTGATATCATATATTCCAGCATTTCCCAAATACTGATGTTAGGCTAACAGGTCAGTAATACTTTGTTTTCATTCTCCCTCCTTCCTAAACTAATGGAGCCACTCCTCTGATCCACATGAACAGTTCCAAAATCCATAAAATTTTAGAAGGTGATAACTAGAGTCTTCACTATCTATATTGCCTCCTCTTTCTGTGCTCTGGGAAGTTGATCATCGGGATATTGTGATCTATTGGCTTTTAGTCTCATCAGCTTCTCTACTACTTTTTAAATTAATATTTATTTATTTATATTCCTCATGCTCACTAAATCCTGGGTTCTGTGCAATTTTTGGCAGGTGTTTGGTACTCTTTTCCATTAAGATAGGCACAAAGAAGTCATTTAGTTGCTCTGCCATTTCCCTACTCCCCACTATAAATTTTCCCATCTCTGTCTCCAAGGATCCACTTTTGCCCTTGCTAGTCTTTCCAACTCCAATTTCCCACCTACCAGTGGTAATGTTACATCCCTTGCTTATCAGGTGTCTAATTACCTCTGCCATAAAAATATGCACCATCCTCAGAGGAAAAGAGTTGCAAAGACTTATGACTCTCTGACAGAAACAAAAATCACCTTATCTCTGCGACACATTATTCTTAATCAGTCAGCCCTAGTTTTAGATTCACCCACAAGAGATAACATTCTGTTCCCATTCACCCTGTCAGGACCTTTCAAGATCAAGGATAATTTCCTCTCGCTTTTCTAAACTCCAGTGGATACAAGCCCAGCTTGTCCAATCTTTCTTCATCCGACAATCCATCTAGTCAAGGTATTTGACTAGTAAACCCTGTCTGATCTGTTTTCAATGCATTAACATCCCCTTCCTTAAATAAGGAGACTAATTCTGTATACAGTACTCCAGACATGGTCTCAGTATGTTCAATAAACAGTAACATTCTGTTGACACAAGAGACTGCAGATGCTGGAACCTGGAGCAAAAAACAAACTGGGGGAATTCAGCGGGTCAAGCAGCATCTATTGGGAGGGCGGGGGGGGGGGGTGAAGGGGAAGGAATTATTGACATTTCGGGTCAAAGCCCTGCATCAGGACTGAGAGTGGATAGGGAAGATAGGCAGTATAAAAAGGAGAGGGAGGGGTGAGACGGGGACTGGTAGGTGATGGGCAGACTGGGGAAGGGTGGATGATGGGCAGAAGGAGCCAGGTGGGGCGGTAGAGGGTTGGAGATGGGAGACAGAGGCAGGTGGATGATAGGTGGAAGTAGACAAGGCAATAAAAGAGGCAGATGGAGCTAGGGGAGGGAAGGGTGAAGGTGAGGACGGAGGCTGGAGGGTGATAAGTGTGGACACATAAGCTAAGTGCAGATAAGTGCTGGAATCTGACAAGTAAGGAAGGTGATAATGGGAGCCATTAGGGGAGAGGTGAAGGACAAATGGGGGAGGATACGGAGGGGGAAGTGAGTGGGTAGTAAATGGATGGAACCAGGAAGGGGAGGGGTATGAAAATGGGTGATGTTAGCTTTCAGACATTGATGCTGTACCTGCCTACCAGCTTTTTGCTAGCCTTTTCCTTCCTGTGGTGCTGCTTGATTTGCTGAGTACTTCCATCATTTTTTGTTGTTGTTTTGGATTTCCAGTATCTGTATTTTTTTGCTCCAATTCATAACATCTTCAGTGATGATTTTGACTTATTTCATGTTCTTGATAATTTATTGAACAAAATGCTCCTTTTATGTTAGTTATTCATCATCCTGGGTGCACTTGAGCAATCTGAAAGCAGTATTATTATAGCTGGACTCTGATAGGCTGTTTATCTTTCATTCAAACAAATGAATTCAAATTACTTCGGAAATGGTGCACATCTGGCATTGTGATTTGTTATTTTCTGCAATAAGCAATTAATCAAGGTGTGAGAAGTTACCCCAGAATAAAACAGCTCACAAGGAATCCTTTCCACTTCTCTCTATGCTATAAACAAATCACTTCTCTTGGCACCTTGTAAGAAACACTGAACAATACTGAATGTAAAGATGTATAATAGAGTGTGTGAAAAATAACCACGGCCATATTCAAATCCTGTTATTGTGGCTTAAGAAACATGGTGAAGCTAATGTCCAGAAGTATCCTCGCTTTCCACAGGGAAGATTTCATCATATGAAGGTGGTGGAATGCTGTCAGGAACTTCATCAACTCTTAATGTGTCTTGTAAATCATCTTGATTTTCTTCTGCTCTGTGGAAATATTACCAATATTACGTAAGTAAGCTTGGCATATTGAGCAGAATTTTACTATTCAACTGATAAGATTTCATAATGCAGTAATTTCCCAGCAAGTATCAGATGAAAGTATCAAACTTAGACATTGGAAGGTCATTATTGAGGTCAAATGCGAAGGAACATTACTGAGTGTTAATGCATCTTCTATACTTTGCTCACATCATCCAAAGGATATGTCATTTTATACCAATATGGATGTTTCTGTTATGTAGGTAGTGATATCAGGGCAAATGACATTTTTTTTGATTGAATGAACCACATTTTCCAGTTTTGTTGATTGATGTGCTGCCATTTTTTGTTAATGGTTTGGAAGACTTTTTTTTCCAGTTTTGAGAGAATTGTAGTTGAGTGGCATTTATATTTCATGAGCCCTTTTTAATAAGAAACCTTCTGCCAGACTCCTGGCTGGAGCCAGGGAAACCTCTGGTCGTGGAGTCCAACCCCAACCCAGGGAACAACCACTGTGAAGCATGTAACAATGTTTGGCACAGATGGCAGTTCAGAAATGTGCAGAGGTTGAAACTCAGTTAATTGGGGTCTAGCCTCATTTCTGGTTTTATCTACGATAGACAAACTTTGCATTAGAGATATTGTATTCTTGGGTTCAGAAGTAAACACCACAAATAATTTACATTATCGTTATCAGTCTGTTATGACCTGTTTTTGTTCCACAGAACTTGTTTCTTCCTCCTCAGCTCTATCCTTCCTCCCCTTGTCCCACTGACATCCATGATACCTCCAATGCCCTCCATCATTTCAACAGTTTCCTGGTCCCAATCAGCTCGTTTTCACCACTTCAACCAGTCCCTTCCACTTCGGCCCTTATTCACCTAACTGAACATGTCGTCACATTGAATTTCTCCTTTAGTGCAGAGACACAAGGGACTGCAGATACTGAAGTCTAGAGCAACGAACAATCTGCTGGAGGAACTCAGCAGGTTAAACAGCATCTGAGGGGGGAAGGGATTGTCTCCCTTAATTCCACTCACTTCCTCCAAATCAGTAAAGATTGCTATGGGATTCCACATGGGCCCAAGTCATGCCTGTCTCTTTGTGAGATACATGGAACAGTCATTGGTTCAGTCCAACTTGGGTCCTTTCCCTCACCACCTCTTTTACTGGTGCATTGATGCTGCTTCCTGCACTCAAACAGTATCAAATGTTTCATCATCTTCACTGTCAATTTCCACCCTATTCTCACTTTCATTTGGTGCACCTCTGACTTTTATTTCCACTTTTTGATTTCTCCTTCTCTATCTCGGGATAGGTCAGCAAACCATTACAAGCCTCCACCTTACAGACTCCCATATCCACAACTATACCTCTTCCTATATTGTTTCCTGTAAGAATTCCATTCCATTCTCGCAATTTTTCTGGCTCCAACATATTTATTCTGATGACAACACCAATGCTTCCAAGATGTCTTCATTTGTCCTCAAACACGTCTATTCTATTTTCTGCACTTCAGCTATCACCAACCCAGCAAGAGCAGGGTTCCCTTATCCTCCAGCAGACACATCTTCCCCTTCCCTCTAATTCAGCATTCCATACGACCTGTTCCGTCCATGATTCCTTGGTTCACCCTCACATTTTCAACAATTCCCACTCCCCTTCTCATGGCACCTTTCCACGTGACTGCAGGAGATGCAACAACCACCCTTTTAACTCTTTAATTTCCACCATCTAGGAAACTAAACACTCATTCCAGGTGAGGCAGCATTTAAGTTGTAACTCCACTTTAGTGTACTGCACTTAGTTTTCACATAGTGGCCTCTACTTTGGTGAGACCCAACACTAGATTGTGTCCACTTTACAAAACACCTCCATTCAATTTGCATGGGTGTCCATAAACTATTCATTGCCTGCCACTTTTTTTCTCCATCCCCCTTCCATTCTGACCTCTCTGTGTTTGACTTCTAAGTCTAGCCAGAGTCCAATGTAAGCTCAAGGAACAGCACCTCATTTTAGAACCCCCAGGAGTTAACACTGGCTTTCTGAAATAATTTAATTTATCCTTTCTAGTTTGTATCAGAACCAGGCAGTTCTGACACATGTCAACCCTGTTTTTCTGTCACCACAGGTAGTGCCTGACCTGCTGAGTATTTTCAGCATTCCCTTTTATTTCAGGTTTCCAGTGACTGCAGTGCTTTATATCTGATGTTTCCAGTATATATTTTTTGCTCTCTTTGCTGTTCTCATGCATCTCCTTCTACTTACACTTCCTCCTAACAGATCAGCTGCTTTTAACAAGCCTTCACCACCCTCTCTCAACCAGCAACCACCTTGCCATTCAGCTTCTCTCAGTCCCCGCCAACACAGAAATTCTTTGTCCTTTTCACCCTTCCCCATGTTCTACAACTTATTTGATTTCTAACTTTTCCAGGGTCCCTTGAAAGGTAATTAACACTAAACATTAACTGTGTTCCTCTCCCCACAAATATTGTCTGACCTGTGAAGTATCACCACCATTACCTGATTTTTACTTAGAACTGAGATCATTTTTTCTTGGTTTTCAGCTACTTATATTAAGCCAGCACAAATTATAAAGAAAAGTAGTTCAACTAAACTGTAATTTAATTGAATTTTCAAATCATTTTGCTCTGTACATAACATTGGTTCTCTTGAAAAGTTATTTCATGAAATTCTGAATTCCAGAGGTAAATTGTGAGCAGCTATACAGAGAACATACCTGATTATTTCGTCCTCTAACCGTTGGTAGGGTGGGCAATTCTCATCTCCTGTAAAAGCTGTGCTATCCAGAGGGTAAATGCTGTAGTACTGAGGAGGGCTTGGGGTTGTTCCTGTTGCACAATTAGGTGGATTAGTGCTCTGTGTGTTGTTCAGTGATGGCAAGCAGTTTGTGTTCATAGCAACAGCATCCTGGGCAGGAGATGCATATGGAGGAGGAATATACTGAACAACTGTAGCTCCGTGGAAAGTTATTGGCTGATTAATCCCAGTGAAAACAAACGACTGACCACAAGGAGTCTGCTCAGTCTCCACAGCACTCTCATTAATTTGCTTACAGGTTTTGCAGGTTAGCATTCGGAACTTGCAGACAGCAATGAGAACAAAAGTAACTCCCACCGAAAGTAGGATCGGTCCTAGCAGCTGTGTCCATTCTAAATCACTGGTACCGTAATATTTAATCCAGCCCATCACGGTGAAGGTTATGCCGACTAGAACCAAAAAGACACCAGAAAATAGCAGGGTGGCCCCAGCTTTGTCTCCATCTGACACCTGGACTCTAGGAGCGCTAGACTGGCATGGAGTCACAGAAAATACATTAACAGAGAAATCTTCAACGTTGCTGTTGCGCTGCTCCATTTGGCTTGCACAGTCAGTGCTGCGTGATCGTTGCATGAAAGAAAAGGAGATTGGACTAGTACATAGCGTTTGAAGCTCAGCGTCATTACGAAAAGAAGCACATTGTGTCAAGTTAATAATTGATGTTAGAATATTAAAATTCTTGCAAGTTGCAGAACTGGATCATGTGTTCTTTGCGTTTTTCATTTTGATGATTAAAGCATTTAATGAGGCGTTAAAACTAAAAGGTTTATTGCAGCATATTCTTCGCCTTTGTATACCTGCAATGAAGTCTTACTGCCCACAACTTGTAGGAAATGCACTACTCTGCAACAAAGCTCCTGGCTAGAAGATCTATTGGAGAGCTTCTAGGCACTGAATTTCTAAGAAAGAACACCTTTGAAGTGTTAGGCGATCTATCATGATGATTGCAATTTTCTTTTCTAGTCCCTCATCCACTTGATGTGCTTTGCATGGAGGTATCTAGATATTCACAGTGGTGTCCCATTTCATGCAGGTGGAGTAGGCCATTGATCCAAAAATAGGCCTTCACACTATGCAAGGCTAGCTTGATGATCACTTGCAGTGACCCACTTGATCCAGTTGCAAACTGTGAGAATCTAAAGTTGTGAACCATCTTTAGGTAGGTTTACATTTATTTAAAAATTTAACCCACATTATGGCTTTTCTCTGCGCCCATTAGTGCTCCCCACACCCTCCCCAATCCAAAAATTTAGTTATCACCCTGACAATCTCCCCAGAGTAACTGATTGTGACTCTGACCATCTGCCCCACCCCCTCAACTCCCAATGTTCCAGTTCATCCCCGGAGATCCCACATAAACCCCTCCAATTAAGGTCCTACCTCTCTCTCCTATAACCCACAGCCAGAGTCGTAATTAATTGGTTTCTTTTGTTGGTGTGTATTGTAAGATCTTAGAGTGCATTAAACATGTAAGGCCTTGTCGATCACAGACAAAGTCTTGGGCCTTGCACAGAATGTAATTTTGCAGCAGAAGACCTTGAGAAACATTCATTGTTTATGTTCCTTTGCTTTGAATGATTTGAGCACCTTAGCTTAACTTTCTATTAGACATGCAACCACAATCAGGTACCCAGACATTGCTTCAGAGATGTGGAACAAAATGACTATCAACTAATTTCAATTCATATATTTTAGTAAAGCCTTTTTTCAATTTAAAATTGATCTTCAAGTAACAGTTGACTACAGTACACAAGGGCCCTGTTTTACTATCAGCATATAATTATCATCCGGGTGTTAGCATTGCCCAGATTTTCACATGGTTACTTACTATCATGATCATTAACTGTCATTTGATTGAACAACATAATACAAAATAAACTGCTAATAACCAATTTGAACCTTGATAGCAATATTGCCTTGGATGTAAATATAGATAAATAGTTTTTAAAATCAGATTAGCACAAAACTCACACCTCAATAAATAGGAGCGATAGATGGTTTTGCTTGTAACAATTCATTAAAGGTGAGAAGAAAATTGTGGAATCTCAAACCAAATTATCTGTAATTGGTGATTTTTAAAGAGCTGAGTAAATTAACCATATTTGAAATACAGAGGAAGATAGAAAAGTTTAAATGAACAATATGGGTGAATGTGGTTTATATTAGAAGTCTTTAAAGAGTGGGATTGGATGGCAAAATGCCACCAAAAGCATATCTACTTGCTAATGAAAGAAATCTGGCTTCTGTACTGCATTTGATGTCAGTCTGAATTAGATACTCAAATCCTGGAACCCACAACCTTCTGACTCAAAGGCATAAGTGCTAGCTACTGAACTTACAGTATTGATCAGGAGCTGCATAAATATGTCAGGGAGCAGCAGTTGCCTGTGAAAGAGAGATTTTTCTCTACATGATGAATTCTCAAGAGATTTAAAATTGAATATTATTCAAAAATATAAGTAAAGCAGTTGGAGTGCTGTCTCCTGAGGATTTATGATAGAGCCAAATTTTTGCTTGCAGATAACACTGCAAGAGTCGAGCCTTACAAGATGGGAAAAATGGAAGGAAACCAGCTGCAACTGTCCCTTAATTCTATATAGCAATGCTCCATACCATGAAGTCCCTGAAGAGGAAAGGATTTGCATTTGGGTGACAAATGGATTTGGCTATGGCACAGCTGCAAGGCTGAAGTATGGCATAGTTGATGGAGTATTCATGGTACTTGAGTAACAACCTACAGTTGAAATTACAGAATCCTGAGCTTAGCAGCAAAAAGTGAGCATGATAACTGCCTGATCATTGTAAGAACACAGTTATGTCCTCATCTCAAGGGGAGTGAACCTTCATTATAAAACCCCTGACAATGTAGCACCAGAGTTTCAGCCTGGTCTTTGTCAATGTGGCATATAGTTTCATTTCTAAAGACCAGAAGTGAGAGGACTAATTAAGTCAAAGCTGACAACTGAAGTATAGGTCAGTTAAATGTACAAAAGTGAAATTATATATAGTGTGGCACTGAACAATTTCTTGTTGTACATTAACATATTTGTTTATGCATTAACTCTCAATCTAATGACTATGTAAATAAGTAGCTTAAAAAGTTTTCCACCCTTTGTGTCCTTAAAATCTGATGATCCGAATCCAAACATTAACAACGAACTTTGATTTGCTCTGATAGTTTAATGGATAAATACTTCACTGGGTGAGTTGTTGTGTTACATTAATCCCTGGTTGGTGATGACTTAGCAACTTGTTAAAGGTGCAATTTATTCCAAAGTCCCAGATCAGGGACGTAAAATTACAAGATGATTTCTGATCACAGTACAGCAGCCCTTCTTGGATAGTGGACACTATGAATGTCAGGACAAACAATGTAAATCAAGTTCTTTAAGTCCCTCAGAAGTATGAGTTAAAACTTGTTATTATAGATAGAGTAAAACAGGAAAAAATGCATTAGTTATCAGTTTTACAATCTTTCTGATTTTCTTTTCAAATGTGAGATATGCAGCTCCTGACAAGATTTACTGAACATTTCAAGTACTTTATGTACGAGTTAAAACCCTGGTCGGTATACTCAATGTGCCTGCGTTGGATCCCTCATGGGAATCCTGTCATAACTGTTAGACTAGGTTTTTGGCAGGTAGTGAGTGAACCAATATAAGGAATATAGCTATTTGGAGTCTAACCCATTTAGCAGATTGGCACACTCAGTGTCCTCAGAATGAAAACAAGGCTTTGCCTCCACAAGGAAAGCTGTTATGGACAGATGTATCTGTAACTAGTGGATTGATGGGAATAAGGTCAAATAAATTTATCCCTTGTGTCGGTCATGGAAACTTGCTGCTCATTAACATCTGCTGTTCTCCTCCTGCTGATGAATCAGTGCTTCTTCATGTGCAACGCCACTGCGAAGACACATTAATTTCTAGTCCATGCAGAGTCATCTAGTCTTGGCAGGCACAGCAAGAAGAGCATTGCAATTGCTTTCAGCACCAATGGATGAGGATGAGAAAAAAAAGACTATTCAGGTTCTAATCATCATCTACAAAAGTGGGTACTTTAGATCAGGAAATGTCTGAGAATAGATCTCCAGTTCTGTGTGCTTCCTCACTCCCTAACTCCTGAAAATTTCTTGGACTCCTAAATGCATCATTCCATACATGGAATGATGTCTCAGTTGAGAAAGCACAGTGGTGCAGTAGAATTGTTATCTCGGAGCTCTAGTGACCCAGGATCAATTCTAACCTCCGGACTGAATGTGTGGAGTCTGAATGTTCTCCTTATGACCTCCTGAATTTCCCAAAGGTGCTTCAGTTTCCTCCAACATCCCAGAAATGTCCTGGTAGGTTAAATGGCTATTGTAAATTACCCCAGTGGAGTTGGGTGGTAGGAGAATTGGGGGAGTTAATAAGCATGTGAGTGAAAATGAATTCAAGGAAATGAGTGAAAGTATGGAATTGATGGGATTGCTTCGAGAACTGGCATAAACTTGAAAGACCAAATAGCCTCCTTCTCTGTCATAAGAAAAAAAGTAGCATGAAAAAATATGAAAAGTTCCAGAACAGTACAGTATTAGAAAAGAATGCAAAGGGAAATTGCTCAGAATTAGCTGTTTGACCAGGTCAGGCTTACTCCTTGTGAATTCTTCATCCATAACTGCATTTGTACACAAAACTGCAAATTGTTGTCCTTATATACAGAGCTCTCTTTATTGACTTAATTGTACTTAATCTCAGTGTTGTCTGTGTACATAAATCTAAACTTATGTAAGAACTATAAGCAACAGAGATGCCCTTACTGGCAACAGCTGCAGGAACACAGATAACTAATGATATGTAGTTACGCTGCATCTAATCCCCATTGTTACCACCCTGAATTGTTTTGATGAATTAGGACTTTGTGGTGTACGCAACATGTGATGGCCTTGAGAATATTTGATAAAAAGGCTTTACTCTGTGTCCGGCTTTTACTGTATGGCTTCTTTGGTGTATTTAATGGTACATTGCAGAGGGGCATATCCTTGTACTTAACCTGTGCTGTATTTGCCATGGGGATGTTGGATTGACGCACAGTTCAGAAAGTGTGAAGAAATATTTCCTTATTCAGAATTGCCATCAGTTGCACTTCATTCAGACTTCATCAACCAACTGCTGAGATTAGGTTGGCACAACTAATATTTTGAATGGTAATAAAACTGATGATAAACCATCTATGTTTCAAACTGTTGTCTTTATTTTCATTTCCCCCTTTACAGCCTTGCTCTGTAACTTACCTTGTAACCCTCAGAGAGCACTGACAATTTTTAATGCATAATTAATTGTGAAACTTTAAGACTTGGTTTTGACAAAAGCTATGATTGCAATGAACCTAATAAATAAATCAAACTCTGTTTTGTCCAAGTTGTATACCCAACAGATTTAGTCTTACTAAAAAGTATGAGTGACTTACTCAGAGGGACAAGAACATAAGATTGTAAGAAGTGACCAATAACTCGAGTTTACACAGCATAAAATGGATATTGCTCTCATGTGAGATTCTGCTATGAGAAACGTTTACAATTCGGTAAATTGATAAAGCTGAATTTCAAAGTACCTGGTAGGGTACTACAAGTAAGCTTTGATAGTATCTTAAAGAGTAAGATTTTTTTTACCTGCGGAAGACGACACTGTAATAAGGAGGAGGATCATCGCTGGGGGTAGGATGATTGACTTCACAGGAATCATTTACCATTGGTGGTGGTTCAGGGAAGTAAGGTGGTGGTAGTGGAAGAACCAACCCAGAGCTATCTGGATGAGATTAAGAAGATCCCTTTAACAGATTCCATAGAGAGTTCTAATTCAACTAAAATGTTTCTCTTGCACTTTGATGGCATTTTTAACAATTTTATAAAAGGAAAACTTAAAATGTTTCCCAAATTATTAAAATGAAAACATAAATCCTGGCATGTCAGAGGAAATGACAAAACATAATCAAAGCTCTGTTTTTAAGATTTTTAAAAGTAAATGAAAAGGGGTTTAGTGAGAAAATTTGGCAGAGTGTATATTTTACTAGTCTGTCAAAAATGACGTAGTGAGAGGTAGGATTGCTGGGAGTTTACAGAAGGCCAGAATCATGAAACTGGAATAAATTACAGAAGGTGCAAGTAACATTGCAGAAGTTGATGCAAATCAGAAATTGGAAGACAAGGATAAACTCAGGAAAATTGCAATAATCAGGGTAGTGTTACTGAGCAAATTGTTTGATCTACAGGCTGACAAGTGTCGGGTCTGGATGGACTTCACCCTTGAGTCTTAAAAGAAGTGGCTAGTGAGATTGTTGATGTGTTGGTTTTAATTTTCCAAAATTCCTTAGATTTGGGAAAGGTTCTTTTAGATTGAAAAATAGTGAATGTAAAATCTCTATTCAAAAAGGCCAGTAGACAAAGCAGGAAACTACAGGCCAGTTAGTTTAACATCTGCCATAAGGAAAATGTTAGAAGGTATTATTAAAGGCAATATGGTTTTGTGAAAAGAAAATCACATAAACCCAATTTATTGGAAAAAGTAACATGCTGTGGACAAAGGGGATCTGGTAGATGTGCATCATTTTCCTGATAGCATTTAATAAGGTGCAGCATCTAAAGTTATTGCAGAAAATAAAAGCTTATGGTGTAGGAAGTCACATATTGGCTGGGAAACAGAGTAGGCATAAGTGAGTCATTTTCTGTTTAGCAAGATGTAATGAGCAGCATAATACAGGGCTAGTCTCAGATTCCAACTAAAAGAGTTCATTATGATGGATTGTAAGCACTGGCATTATCTCACAAGAACAAAACCAGTGATGTCTGGAACTGGATGGTCAGTCTATTAAAAATATACACAAGAAAACCTTTGAAGTTTGGGGAAATTTACATAATAAGTGCCTTTTGTCATGAACCTTCTTGCATATATTTCCTATGGACAGTTTCCCATTGGTGCCATGAGTTATTCTTGCCTTGAAAGCCCTTTACAGTACATAGAATTGTTTTCTGCTTTGATCTGACTTGCTTTTCAGGTTCTCTCTAACATTAGGTGGCACTGTTGTTCATTCAAGCAGATATCTATTTATTTATTCCACTTCTTGGCATTGCACAAGAAATGAAAATTGTGTTTAAATGCCAAGTAACTTGAAGGGAACTTAAGGGAATTTTGACATTTTGAGTAAGATGGAACTATATGGATTCAGGTAGACTGTAGATGGATGTTCTCTGTATTACTCCAGCCAAGAGGAGAAGTCATCTGATTGGTCGAATGGTCTTAGAACCATACAGCACAAAACAGGCTTTTCGGCCCACTGTGTCGTGCCATCCATCAGACCACCCTCACACTACCTAACCCCTTCCTCCCGCATATCCCTCTATCTCACGTTCCTCCATATGCCTTCTTTGTGTTCTGTTCTTATTTTCAATTCCCTTACTTCCCTCTTAGGTATGCTGAACAACATGTCCATGATCCATCATGGTATCAATGTAGGCATTCATGCTATCATTCAAATTCAAGAAGTTGTGCATCTAAAACTTTCAAGTGTTATTTCCTAAAAGCAGTTTTGGGAGCCATATCTAAGGAGGGATGTGCTGGCATTGGAGAGGATCCAGAGGAAGTTTACAAGAATGATCCGGGGAATGAAAGGGTTAATGTATGAGGAGAGTTTGATGGCTCTGGGCCTGTACTCGCTGGAGTGTAGAAAGATGAAGGGGGATCTCATTGAAGTCAACCAAATATTGAAATGCCTGGATAGAGTGGGCGTGGAGAGGAAGTTTCCAGTAGTGGGAGAGTCTAGGACCAGAGGGCACAGCCTCAGAATAGAAGGACGTCCCTTTAGAACAGAGATGAGGAGGAATTTCTTTAACCAGAATCTGTAGAATTAATTGCCACAGACGGCTGTGGAGGCCAAGTCATTGGGTATATTTAAAGCGGAGGTTGATAGGTTCTTGATTAGTAAGAGCATCAAAGGCTGCGGGGGGAAGGCAGGAGAATGGGGTTAAGATGGAAAAATAAATTAGCCATGATTGAACGGCGGAACCAAATGGCCTAATTCTGCTCCTATGTTATATGATCTAAAATAGTTATTAGGATATAAAATAACTCAGTGCCACCCCCCCCCCCACCAAGACATAACAGAAGTTACATAATTTAACTGCTACTTATCATGCAGTATGGTTGCATTTGGCCTTATATGCAACATTCAATGCAAACTGAGTACAAAATTTTATTGAAGCATTGTCAATAAATTAGGAGCTTAGAATTCAGCATAGGTACTAAATTTCATGGACCTTTCCTTTCCCTCACCCACCAAAGAATTAAAATCTATTTATTGAACAAGTAGAGAAGAAAATGGTTATTATTTAATTCTCATCAGAGGAAATGTTACTGGGCAAGCAGCAATTTATGATTTCATAGCATATTGATGGGTAGATAGAAGTTAACATTTCACAAAGCATTTTAACTTAATTTGTGCTCATGGCAAACAGATGGGAAATTAAAGAACTAAAGGATGGTTGTGCTGCTCTGTTATTTCTTAAAACATTATGGATGTGAGAGAAGGTGAGGGAGAGTAAAGCTATTGCAACTTTTTCCCCATGTTACGTCAATGATTTAACTCAAATGTTCTCCATCGGCTGCAGAGCTCTACATGGTATCTTTATGTTATACAAGGTACAACATAAATGAATGTTCTTGTTTGTTATAGTTTAATTATCCACTCTTCCAAAGTGATATTCTGTTGCCCTCACATGCTTATATGATTTAAACTCTTTCACTTACCTGTTGCAATTTGACATGGTCCTGGCATGCAAGGTTGTTGATCATTTGTAGATGTATTTTCTTCATCTGGACGCAATACTACCTTCCTTTTGACGTGAGCCATTAACAAGAAGCAAATACCAACAAATGTTACTGCTGGGCCCATGATTTGCAAGAACAGCAGTTTACATTTCTCATTTTCATTAACTTTAATTGTTAAATTGAAACCTTGACCATCCATGGTCCCAGGGCAGGTGACAGCCCAAACTCCAATTGTGGTGAGCAGCATTCCACTAAAACAAAACAGGACACCAAAGATGAGGAAATGGGCAAAAGAGTTCTGTTCACTGCAAGAGTGATAGCACCGTTGGTCAGCTGAATATTCCAGCTGCGTCAAATTAATCAGACTTCTTGATCTTGAAAGCAGGATCAATACCAATGCAAAGCCACATAAACTGGGTCCAGTTGCCTTTAGGATCAAACTGCAGGTAACTCCATCACAATCACATGATTGAAACCCAAAGGTAGTCATGACAATTGCAGCAGATAGAAATGAAACCCCAAACAGGAGTGGGAAGAATCTTATTTTGTAAGGGTTTTCAGTTCCCTTTATTCTCTCCAACAATGCGACTTCTCAGAAATGATGTGGCTGAACCTGTGAAGATAATTACATACTGTAGCATGTTTCACTTGAACAATAGCAAACAGATTTGTAATAAGGACATCATTTTTCATTAGCGACCTGAGCATTCACTAATAGAATTAGAAAAATCTACAAACACTCAGCAGATCAGGTAGTATCTGTGCAGACAGAACTACTCTTTCAAGCTAATGGCCTTTCATCCAATCTAAACAGTCACTCGGTTTCTATTTTCACACTTGCTGACTGACTTGCTGAATGTTTATCTCAGATTTCCAGCACCCACAGAATCATGCTTTTGTTATGGTTTATTGACGAAATTCACCTATATAGTAAATCGATTATGGGTTTTGTGAGTTAACTTTTTACGTGCATTACCAAGAGAGCACTGCAGGGTCACAGTTGATAGAATCAGATGTTCAACTAAGGCTGTTTCTGCACATTGAGGTGGATGTAAAGGATTCATGAAGATAAGTCACCTGATGTGTGAGCAGCATTTACCCATTGACCATCAGTGGCAAGCAAATAAATTGGTTATTCTACTTAAAAATAAATTCCAAAAGAGGATGAGGATCTGGGTGTTGTGGCATACACGAGTATTGTCTTATGTGAACTTGTTAATTAAGGCATCTTAACTACTTGTGACTTCTATTTTAATAATTGCAGATTGAGTTATTTTATCTCTCAATCGGTCTACAATAAAACAAGAATTTGTGTAATCTTGTATTATTGTGTAAAATAGAAGCCTCCAAAAATGTACTAATATGGTTAACTTTCTGAAAAAAAAATCATTCTTCTTTATTGCATTTCAATTAATGTGTGAAAGCGCAAACACCGGTAACGCTGAAAATGTTGGCCTGAATGATTATATGAGAGTTCCAAGAAGTTCACGTAATCAGATGTAGCCCTCTTTCCCAGTGAAAAATGTCCATAAGCTGGGCATGTTGCAAGTGTAAGAATGTATATGTAAGGTAAAATCTTCCAACAATAGGAGAGAGCTGAGAGGCATATTGAGGAAAACCGCTAACACAGAAAAGCTGATTGACAGACTGACATATTTAAAATAAAACTGGGGAAAGGACCCAGAAAGGACTAGGAGAAGTTAGAAAAATAATTTCAGACACAGAATAATTGCCAGAAAGGGCTACCAGCAGCATTAACAAAGAATAAAGTCTTTTTTAATGTTACAGGAACAGCAACAAATATAGCAGGAAATCAAAAGTTCAAGAAATGAAAAATGAAGATGTAACAATGCAAAAACAATTCACAGGATGCATCTTAAGAGAAATGATAAACCCATTCAGGCAGGAAGGTGGAATGCAGTATTGCTTGAACTGCAGAAATGCTGCAATGACAAAGTACCACAGTGAATGCTTGATCATTATAGCATGGGGATGAAGTGAGGTGGGAGGTCTCTCAGGAGGGCATTCACATAGTTGGTCTAAAGTTACTCTGGGTCTGGTATAGGTTCAAGATTTGTGTAAGACAAGGGCCGGTTTATTTGGCAGAGGAAAAGACCAGGGGAATGCATGGGCGGTCAGATGGGTGATTTCCACAGCAACCATACTCTGACTGGCCTAGATTTAATTCTTTGGGCCCCTGACATGTCTGAGCAAGCCATTCCATTCCAGATCAGATGGGGATGGGTAATAAATGCTGGCCTTGCCTGCAACAGCCTCATATTCTCTATGAATTTGAAATATGGATTGTTCAGTCAGAGTCATACAGCATTGAAACAGGCTATTCGGCCCATCACATTTCCACCAACCAGTGGTACCCATCCATATTAATCCCATCTTCCAGCACTTGGCCCAGAGCCTTCTATGTCTAGGTGATTCCAGTGCCAATGGAGACACTCCTCAAGTGTTATCAGCGACTCTGATTCCTACACTCTCAGGCATTTTGTGCCATCACTAAATTTCAATTCACTTCTAATTGCAATGCTGAGTCTCAAGGTTGCAGAAATACAATAACATGGAAGTGGTTAAGTCATTGGACTACACGCTTGAGGTTTGGACTTTTGATCCCAAGATACAAGTTCAAATCCCACTATGAGATCTGGGGAATTTAAATTCAAGTAATTTACTAAACCTCTATTCTAAAGAAAAGCTGGAATCAGTGATAGCACATAACAACTGGATTGTTGTAAAAACCCATCTAGTTTACTAATGTCCTTTAGCAAAGGAAAGTTGACACCTTTAACTGGTGTGGCCTATATGTGACTCCAGATCCACTGGTGGATAGGAAAGATCTAGAGGGATTATGGGCCAAACACAGGAAAATGGGACTAGTTTAGATGGGAATCTTGGTCACCATGGACCAGTTGGGCTGAAGGGCCTGTTTCTGTGCTGTATGACTCTATGACTCAATGTGATTGACTCTTAATTGGTTCAGGGCAATTAGGGAAGGTCAATAAATGCCAGAGTTTCCAATGATGTCCACATTCCCATGAATTAATAAATTAAAAAAAATATACTCCTGCTACCTTCAATCTGCATTAATAAAGCTCTCTGGAAATAAAATAACAATCTAAGTTATTTCACAAGTTCATAAAGGAAAATAAATACAAGATGGAAAGTTTCAGACGAGCATCTCTGATGTGCAATGTATCGTGTGCCAAGTGTATCTGTCTAGATCACAGCAAGTTCAGTTGCAAAGGAGCATTGCTCACACATAGTTTGAGAGGTCAACAAAATCTATTCAAGGATGCTCACTGTGTTAGGTGAGCACAGCTGTGGAATCAGTTTAAGTAAAAGCGACTTGCATGTACATTATTTCGCTGCCTTTGGGAAGGTTGGTGAACCACCTTAAACCTCTGTGGGTCTTCTGTTGAAGGTACTCCCATACTGCTGTTGGGGAGCAAGTTCCAGGATTTAGACCCAGCAATGATAAAGGAACAGTGATTTATTTCAAAGTCTGGATGGAGTGTAACTTGAAGGGGAATGTACAGGCGGTGATGTTTCCATGCACCTGAAGCCTTGGTCCTTCTTTGTGGTAGAGCCTCAGGTTTGGGAGATGCTTTGTAGTTGGTACTTTTGATGCAGGGAATGAATGTTTAGTGTGGTTGTGGTGTGGGAATTGGTGAATGTCAATTGTAGGTGGTTAGACCTCTCTTGTGCAGATGATCAATGCACTTTTGTGGCATGAATGTTACTTACACCACATTAGCCCATGCCTGAGTGTTGTTGAGATCTTCATTTACTGAGGACTTATGAATGGAATTAAAACATTGTGCTATCATTAATTGACGTCTCCACTTCTGACTTTTTGATGGAAAGAAGGTCATTGATGGAGATGCTGAAAATGGTTGGACCTAGGACACTGCCCTGTGGAACTCTGTCAGTGTTGTCTTGGGGTTGGGATGACCAACTTCCAACAACCACAGCCATCTTCCTTTGGTATGAATCCAACCACTGCAATTTTTTCCTTTGATGCCCATTGACTTCAATTATACCTGGACTCCTTGCTTACACACTTAGTCAAATGCTAACACTTTGTTAAGCAGTAGCAGGAGTGGGCCATTTGGCCCCTTGAGCCTGCTTGCCATTCACCAACATGCCTGGTCTTCTATCTCAACATAATTTTCCTGCCCTATCCCCATACCTTTTGATTCCTCTAATATCCAGAGATCTATCAGTCTCTGTGATGGTGGGGATTCCAGGAGGACACCAAGATGGATTATCCACCACACTTGTAGCTGAATGTAGTTGCAAATCTTCAATCTTGCCTTTCGTGCTCACATGCTGGGTTCTATCATCGTTAAGGATTGGAAATTTTATTAGAGTCTCCTTCTCTTGTTAGCTGTTTAATTGTCCGCCACCATTTATGAACAGAAGTGGAGAGCTTCAGTCTCGTCCTTTAGTTGCGAGATTGGTTAGCCCTATCTATTACATGCTGCTTTGTTCAACATGCATGTAGTCCTTTGTTGCAGCTTCACCAGATTGGCACATCATATTTTGATATGCCTGGTGCTGATCCTAACATGTACTTCTGCACTGCTCATTGAATAATGGTTGATCCTTAGCTTGATAGTATAAGGGATATGCTGCGCTGTGAGTCATAGTCATTAGCATGGAAACAGGCCCATAGGCCCCACTGGTCCAAACCAACTAAGATGCCCCATCCAAGCTGGTCTCATTTGCCAACGTTTGACCCATAACCTTCTAAACCTTTCCAATCCCAAACCTTTCCCTGCCCAAATTCGGTGCATAGGCCTATGCTGGGTGCTCCACCCAGTTTTTATTCTGTAATGGTAGAACTGAATGACTTGCTGACCACATTGCTGAATGTCTGGAGTCATGTATGGGCCAAACAGGGAAAGGATGATAGACATCCTCCCCTGAAGGGATCCACCAAGGTGAAATGTATAGAGGATAGTGAGATCCGGGAAGGGGAATGCTGATATTCTCAGGCATGTTGATATCAAGGAGGAGGTGGTGTTTGGTCCCCTGAAGAACATTAAGGTGGATAAGTCCCCAGGGCCTGGTAGGATCTATCGCAGGTTATTGAGAGAGGCAAGAGAGGAGATTCCTTAGGCCTAGCTAGAGATATTTGTATCCTTATTGGTCACAGGTGAGGTCCCAGAGGATTGGATAATATGTTTTTTTGTTTAAGAAGGACAGTGGGGATAATCCAGAAAATTATAGGATGGTGAGCCTTATATCAGTGGTAGGGAAACTATTGGAGATGATTCTTAGGGATAGGATTTACTCACATTTGTAAAAGCATGGACTTATTAGGGATAGACAGCATGGCTTTGTGCTGGGGTAGGTCGTCTTACAAACTCGATTGAGCTTTTTGAGGAGATGACGAAGATGATCGATGAGAGTAGGGCAGTGAATGTTGTCTACATGGATGTTAATGCATTCATCAAGGTCCATCATGGCAGGCTGATCCAGAAGATTAAAGCACATAGGATCCATGGTGAGTTGGTAGGTTGGATTTAAAATTGGCTTGGCCACAGAAGACAGATAGTGGTGGAGGGGTGTTATTCTGGCTGGAGATCTGTGACCAGTGGTGTTTGGGATATTTAGAAATGACTTGGACAAAAATGTAGGTGGTCTGATTAGTAAGTGTACAGACGACATAAATATTGGCAGAGTTGTGGATAGTGAGGAGGTTATCAAAGGATTTAGCAGGATATAGATCAGTTGGAAATGTGGGCAGAGAAATGGCAGACGGAGTTAATCTGGATAACTGTGGGGGGGTTGTACTTTGGGAGGTCAAACATAAGGGGAAAATATACAGAAAATGGCAGTACTCCTAGGAGCATTAATGTGAAGAGGGGTGTGAGTCCATAGCTCCCTGAAAGTGGCAATACAAGTAGATAGGGTGGTAAAGAAGGCATGTGGCATGTTTGCCTTTATCAGTTGGGGCATTGGGTATAAAAGTTGGAAGCTGTGTTGCTGCTGTAAAAAAAAACTTTGGATAGGGCACATTTAGAGTATTGTATGCAGTTTTGGTCACTGCATTAAAGGAAGGATGTGGGGGCTTTGGAGAAAGTGCAGAGGAGGTTCACCAGGAAGTTACCTGGAATGAAGGATATTAGATACAAGGAGAGGTTGGAGAAACTTGGATTGTTTTCTCTGGAGCTTTGGAGGCCGAGGGTGACCTGATGGAAATGTATAAAATTATGAGAGGCATAGATAGGGGAGACAGAGTCTTTATTCCCAGGTGAAAATGTCAAATACTGGTTTAAGATGAGAGGGGGAAAGTATAAAGGAGAATTGTAAAGCAAGTTTGTTTTACACAGAGAGCGTAGGTGCCTGTAAAGCCCTGTCAGGGGAGGTGGTAGAAGCACATAGGATAGCAATGTTTAAGAGGCATTTAGACAGACACATGAATAGGCAGGGAATAGAAGAACACAGGCCATGTGCATTAGTTTAGATTGGCATCATGGTTGGCACAGACATAATGAAGGGCCTGTTCCTGTGCTGTACTGTTCTATGTTCTGTAAGGGAATCAGATTTATAGAGTCATTCAGCATTGAAGCAGACTCTTCAGCCCAGGGTCCATGCTAACTCTAATCCTATACTAATCCCATTTTATTCTCCAATCATTCCCATAACTCCCCCCAGAATCACACACTCACCTACGCACCAGGGGCAATTTGCAGTGGCCACCTGTCTTTGAGATGTGGGAGGAAACCCGAGCACTAACCCACACAGTCACAAGGAGAGCCTGCAAACTCCACACGGACAGCAACCAAGGTCAGGATTGAATTAGATCGCTGGCAATGTAAGGCAGTAGCTCTACGAACCTTGCCATCGTGCAACCCTTAACAAACTAAATATTGTTTTATGTCAATCCGGTCACTGTGTCACGCTCATTCCTGAAGCTTCACATACAAAATGCTGGAGGAGCTCAGCGGGTCAGGAAGCATCAATGGAGGGAAATGAAGAGTGTTTCGGGCCCAGACCCTTCATCGGGACTGGAAAGAAAGAAGGCAGAAGCCAGAAAGCTGAAGCTTGTTTGTATTTATATTCTAGTTTATTAATTTAAATTTCTCAGCTGGATTTGAACTCGGGCCCCTGGATGTTCTTGATTACTAGCGAATACTAGCCTGGAAATAAAATCACTACAACATATCTGCTGGTGCGTCTGACACCGCTTGTGGTACAGTTTAGTATGGAAATGTATGGCAATTTACTTACGTAAAATGGATTTACGTTAAGCAACAACCAAGCCCCTCTTGCTGAATCTAAAACGTCTAAGTCAAAAACATTCCTTTACAATTACCTACAGAAATTACTGCAAGATTCTTTAAAGGCAAAGATATCAGAACAAATGACAAAAACTGTTCGTGTTAGTTAATTCCATTCTTTTCTTTAAATACAGAATGTAATTATTCTGTAACTGTTGCAAGAAGCCCAAATAGTTACTGGGTCACTTTCAGCCCCGCACCAGGAGCGAATTTAGCACAGGTCCGCTCCCACACATGCCATGCTCCCGCCACAGGTCCCTGTTCTCTCAAAACAGTTTGAAAACTGGATCGGTGCAGATTTAAATCAACAGATAAAATTTAAAAAATGTAAAGAACGTAAACCACAGGACTAGCAAAAGGTGAAAGGTCCCAGGCAGTGCCCCGGTAATGGGAATCTCTTCACCTTTCCCTGGGTAATCCCCGGAATACTGCAGCCTCCAAGATGTAAGGGGGCGCGATGCCGGCAGAATCGGTGGGCACTAAAAGTGAGCTGGACCCGACGACCGATCGACCAGACTGGAAGTGTTACCTTGCAGGGCTGTACGGAGCAGTTCTGCTATCTTGCAACGATCGGAAGGGTTACAGCTGTAGATGGTCAACCAAAACCTTGTAATCGCATAAACAGAGGGAGATCTTTTGCAGTTATTTATATCTAACACAACTGGGAAACCTACGGGCCTCTGAATGCCACAGATTACCTTGTTCAACCACTCTCAACTCGCCTTGACTGGTTAAGTCTGGTTCGCATCTCTGTCTAATTCTACATTCCTGACCCAGAGTGTGTTTGATGAAGGAGGCGCGTCAACAAATCTCTGAAGTCTTTCTCTATACCATCTAATGGAGAATAAAAATTAGCTAGTTAATCATGACAAGTATGTCCAGATTTGCCACCAGTGTGCAGGATTCCAGTTGGAACCAAACAGCAGAAACAACTTTCTCCTCTTTCCGCCAGCATTGGCTCTATGGTGTTTAATACAACTAGCCAGCAAAAACATATCTATCTTTGATTTTAAGTTATTAATTGACCTCGTATCTACTGCTTTATTGCGAAGTGTCCATAATCTCTGCACTCTGTATGTGGTTCCTACCCTCTCCTGAATGGGCTAGCTGTGATTTTAAAATTAAATGCACATATCCTAGACAATCCAATCACGGAAAAAAAACATATCCCTCTCTATCAATTCACCTGAAAACCTCAGTTAAAAGAACCCATCAATTCCTACAGTAATAATGAATCTGGCAGGCTAATATCCTCTAGAGATGAAAATATGCTGCCCTAACCTGATCTGGACTACAGCCAACTCTGAACACACAGCAATCTGATGGACTCTTAACCGTCCTCTGAAATAACCAGCAATCCATTCAGTTCATTGACAAATAGAAATGGATAATAAATATTAGCCTTGACATTAATGCCCCCATCTCATGAAAAAGTACAAAAAAAGGAAATTCAGGGAATAAAAGTCCAAGAAATCTTCCTTAATATGTAACAACTGGAAGTTCTGGTGAATCTCCACTTCTTCGATGGCCGATATATCTTTATTCTAGATGCTGTTGATCAGTGATGTAACTGTCAAGGACAGGAGCACCCCAATGGCTCCAAAAAGAACTGCTGGTTAGTTGTAAGTGCACTGCTGAAATTTCAAACTTGCGTGCTGGTGCACTGTAATATATAACTTCCCAACTCTATGCCCTGGCTAATTGAATGCTAGTATAATGTGTGTCTTGTTAACAACCTTATGTACTGTTGTGTTCATGGATCCTTGGGCAGGTACACCAAGGTTCTTCTGTTCCTTGGTATGTCCTGGGGTCCTACCATTTATTTCAGGTCCTAAAAAGACATCTAAAGACAGGTCCTATCCTGATTTCAGACTTTTTATGATTAAATTCCACTTGTTATTTCTCTGCCTATTTTACCAATATCAAGATTGTTCTATAGCTGAAGACTACCCTCCTCACTATTAACACCGCCACCACCAACAATTTTTCATGTCATCTCACCACTACCAATGTTCACGTCATCTGTAAGCTTACTAATCATACCTCCTACATTATCTGGATCATTAATGTATACAGTAAGTCCAACAACAAGGGTCTGAGCACCCATCTCTGCAGTACACCACTAAACATAGGCTTCCACATGTCCCAATGCATCTGAGGGACTGACACAATCACACACTTAAATTCTTCCAGGGACCAGAGCAATTGGGCAACCGTTTGGAACGTAATTGTTTATTTTTCCATTTGCATTAAAAAATGCTGTTATGTGTTTAAGAGTGGTAAGCTGGTGCAATTTTATTAATACAGCTGAAGATAGATTGTGAAAAGTTATGTCGTCTGTGATTAATTTAATATTAAGTAACTGAAATGTCTTCATTAAAAAATAACTATATGTTTAAAATTACTGCAAACTAATCAAGTTCTCATTAAATTAAAATTGTTTAATATTTAATGTATTCAGATTTCAAGCATTGTAATATTTATATTTGTTTTTCTTAAAAGGTTGATTGGCCATAGGTAGGTGTTACATTTATGTTTTGTTATGATCCCTGATTTACTCAAGTACTGAGACTGGGTCAATATCCACAATCTGCCAATATCCACAGATGTTAGGTGAATGAAAGTTTTGCAACCATCTGCTACTGGTTCATTTCATTACTTTAAAGAGTGTAAGTGAGAAATGAATTCAAATCACTGAACCTGATTTGTTTAAAAACATAGCAATTGTGCATCAAAAAACTGAAGATGCAGCTGATCGGTTATTCAGCTAGTTTAGTAATATCCTTCATGGAAAGACACGAGTTTTGTTTGTTCAGTCTGACCTATATGCCATACTATTTCCATAGCAACTTGCTTAGAAGTATATTATAGCAAGTCATTGAGTTGAAACAAACCAGAGGAAAGAAAATCCACAGTGGATATATCCCTTACTTGTGAGTTGAGCATCATATAAGAAATCAGCCTTTTACATATTTCCTGCAGCATAGGAAGTCATTTGGCCCATCATGTCTATACCAACTCTCAGAGAAATCCCATCAATCCCATTGCCCTCCTCACTGAAATCTGGAAACTTGTATCACAATTGGGAGAGCTGTCCCTCAGACCAGCGATGTTACAGTCATTTGGGTCATAGTTGCAGAATCATATTTATCTAGCACTGTCCCAGAATCGTACATTAAAATCAATGGATCCAAGAGTGCATAGGTGACTACAACTGGTGGGTGATGGTTGTAAAATTTTACCACTGGTGACCAAAGTCTACTTTCTCACCCATAATTGAAAGCAGCATTTTAGGGTAGCACAAAATTGCTGTGTAGATGTCTTTTTGATAATAAATGTTCTCTTGTCATCATTTAACTAAAACTGTCAAAACTGATTACCTCAATTTAGTTGCTATTTGCCTGCAATAATAACTGTGACTGTAATTAGTTTGCTATGAAGTAATTGTTTTTTCTTATGATGAAAGTGATAAATTCTTTCTTTGATGTTTGGTGCAAAAAACATGGCTAAGTAGTACCGGAGTGATTGTGTTATAACTGCAAAAGTTTGGTAGTAGCTTGATGCCTAGTTTGATCTTAAATTTGAAGCATTTTATTGAGTCTGAGCCAATTAATTTGGTTTGTTCTTTCCCATTTCAGAAATTACATTGAATACTACCTAATTTCAAATACTTTTCATGTTCAAATTGTAAAAATATGAAGCCATTGAATTCTTGTCAGATAGGGTTTCCAGTATTATTCTGCTTTTGTGCTAATGTATTGAATAACTATTTGGAAGTTGGGAGATTTTAAAATCATTTCCCATTTGTTGATGACTTATTGGGTCAGGAGCTTTCATGGAAGTGCCAGCATTTCCCTGTGTAGAAACCAGCCAGGTAAACAGACACAAACACTAGGAGTTCTGAAGCTGCTTGCTGTTATTCACTTACAATTTCTGGATTGCACTTTGACACTGAACTCCTCGTGAAGACCAGCAGCACAGAGCAAGTTTTCAGCAATTCCCCAGCACTTATTATAGGGAATCTGCTCAAAGAATCTCCATTGATTTAAATAATAGCTGTGAGGATTAAGGTCATAGCTTTTTTAATTTCTTAATTTGTTACTATTTGCTTTTATTGTAGCATTTTCAGTAGTTTTGCAATGTTCTGGAATGTCAGAACCAGCGTTTTGATAGCCATGTATGCTGGCAGCATGGCTTGGTTGTTAAAAGTTTTTTTTCTGAAGCTCTGAGTGGGTCTTGTTCTGGCTAATCACATGGCATGACAATCCCATGTTTCTCTGTATCCTCTCTGGGAACAGGTAAGGTCCCAGAGGACTGGAGAGTAGCCAGTGTTGTTCCTTTGCTTAAGAAAGGCAATAGAGATAATCCAGGAAATTATAGGCTGGTATCCTCACATCAGTGGTTGTGAAGCTATTGGAGAGGATTCTTAGAGATAGGATTTACACGTATTTGAAAAAGCATGGGTTTATTAGGGATGGTCAGCATGGCTTTGTGCAGGGTAGGTCATGTCTCACAAACTTGATTGAGTTTTTTGAGGAGGTGACAAAGACGATTGACGAGGATAGGGCAGTGAATGTTGTCTACATGGACATTTGACAAGGTCCTTCATGGTTGGGTGATTTAGAAGATTAAGGCACATGGGCTCCATGGTGCCTTGGTAGACTGGATTCAAAATTGGCTTGGCCTTAGTAGATAGAGGGTAGTGGTGGGTGGGTGTTATTCTGACTGGAGGTCTGTGACCAGTGGTGTTCTGCAGGGGTCAGTGCTGGGACCTCTGCTGTTTGTGATATATGTAAATGACTTGGACAAAATGTAGGTGGGCTGATTAGTAAGTCTGCAGATGACACAAAAGTTGGTGGAGTTGTGGATATTGAAGGATACAGCAGGAAATAGATCAGTTGAAAATGTGTGCAGAAAAATGGCAGATGGAGTATAACCCAGACAAGTGTGAGGTGTGGTACTTTGGGAGGTCAAAGGTAAGGGGAAGGGAATATAGTAAATGGTGATACCCTGAAGAGCATTGATAAGGAGAGGGATCTTGGGGTCCAAGTCCATAGCTCCTTGAAAGTAGCAATACAAGTAGATAGAGTTGGGAAAAAAAGGCTTATGGCATGCTTGCCTTCATCAGTTGGGGCAGTGAGTATAAATTCAGGAAGTCATGTTGCAGCTGTATAAATTATGATTAGGCTGTATTTGGAGTATTGTGTGCAATTCTGGTCACCCCATTACAGGAAGGATGTGGAGGTTATGGAGAGGGTGCAGAAGAAGTTCACCAGGATGCTGTCTGGATTAGAGAGTACTAGCTATAAAGAGAGGTCAGACAAACTTGGATTGTTTTCCCTGGAAGCTGAGGGGAGGAGACCTGAAAGAGGTTTATAAAATTATGATAGGCATAGTTAGGGTAGATAGTCAAAATCTTTTTTTCTAGGGTAGAAATGTCAAATATTGAAGGACATACCTCTAAGGTGAGGGGGGGGGGGGGGGAAGCTTAAAGGAGAAGTATGAGGTAAGTTTTTGTTTTACACAGGGATGTATAGGTGTCTGAAGTGTGCTGCCAGGAATGGTGGTGGAAGCAGACATGATAGTGGTGTTTAAGAGGCATTCAGACAGACACATGAGCAGGCAGGGAATGGAGGGATATGGATCATGATCGGCACAGAGATCATGGGCTGAAGGGCCTATTCCTGAGCTGTACTGTTCTATGACACGATTTAGGGCAGAACATGGATCAGCCAGATGTTGGGGCTAGCACATTGAAGCAAGTTTGCCTCAGGAAATTCACACTGGTATGATTTTTTTTTCCAGTATGTTGGCTGCCAATGTGGGTGGCTTGCTGCTGATTGTAATATTATTACTTGAACTGTAGGAAACTAAATCCAGCTTTGGTTAAGGTGATTCAAAATGCAGTAGTTTGTGTGAAAGTTTCACATGCAGCCTAGTAAAGTCAATCGTAAATGAGAGATAACAAGAGTAAATATAGATACAAGCTAGCTAATAGTATGAGTTTTCAATGTATCAAAGTTGAAAATTTAATTAGTTCCTGGTTAGCTGGTAAAGAAATGTTCCAATATACTAGCAATTTTTCAAAGTGTTAACAATCAGAAGTGTGCACAGCATGTGCTAGAGGAAAGGAAAAACAAAGTGGTTATATGAAGTGCTCAAACACCCAATGTCAGGCAGAATCTGTGGCAAGAGTGACATTTCCTGTGGGTGACTGTGTCTCAGATTTGGAAGACGTTGATTTTAAGTTGATAGAGGCAGGGAAGGAACTACATGCAAGTGAAAAACAAGAGAGATTACGTGGGGGAAAAAAGAGAGAATAGTAGCAATAGATATTGGTTGACAGCGTCAAAAATGGATATGCGGAAGTTGAGAATAGGAAAAAATTTGTGATAGGCCATGTGAAAGTGAGAGATATGTGAAAACCTGAAACAAAATTGATATTACAATTGAGCATGAATTTGCACAAATACAATGATTAAGTGAAGTTACCAGGTTTCATCGAAAAACTAAACATTAATACATAAATTTAATACAGTACTCAAATGGAATGTATATATTATGCATTTATTAGAAGATTTCAAAGACAAGTAACAAGATACATTCATAGAATTTGCATTATGAAAATCAGAAGTAATTTGTTTTTTTTATTAAAACTGATTTCTTAGGTTCACAAACTTGTTCAGATGAGCACAAGGGAGCTTAAAAAAAGGCTATCACCATGTAAGGAAGCAAGAACCAGCTTGCTAAATATAAAAAATTTAACAGATTACAGGTCCCTGATACATTTGATGTAGCTTTATTTCCTTAATAGCTTTGAAATAGTATTACTGATCTCATGCTCACATTCCACTTAAGAGTACATTCATTCAACTTATTAGTTATGGATGGTTTATATTCATATAATTGATCTGTATAGATATTTTAATAAAACAGCATATATTCAACTGTAGAATAGACAAGAATCCCAATTATAAAAGTTTACACATCATTAGCAAGAGTCTTGAAAGTTCAGATTACCTTTAAATGTTTTTATCAATTGCCATCACAGCTAGTTTTAACTTTAATTTATATAGCATAACAGAAAGAATAATAGAGACTGGCCCAATGGTCATGTTAAATCAGTGCTGCACAGCCCACCTCACTAGCAGCAATGCTCCTTTGTGCGTAAGGCTCATGCTGGCACATTTCTCACCTGCTATTTACTATGAAGCAAATCAGGTAATCTGAGAATCATGGTTGGGAAGGGTCAAATCTGGGGGTGTGGGATAACAGGGGCTGAGCTTGGACAACCAAGCAGTGGTGATTTGGGGTGTGGTGGTCATGTGATCACAGAGCAATGAGGGGTTGGCGGGATGGTTTGTGAGCAAACACAAAATGTTCTTTGAGAGCATACTGGGCACAAGATAAATGCCTCAAACTCCCTGGTCAGACTAGCTGAAGCTTGGAACTTGAATTGAAGCTGGCTTCTGCTTATCAATTAACACCTTGTGAATGAACCACTCCTGCCATGTTTTCCTCAGATTTGCAAATTTTGCAAAAGTGACATAAAACATGCTCAGTGAACCATTTGACATCACGTGCAATCCCAATAGCTCTGTGTGTATAAGTATCATACAGAGCAAGAAGCTGGCTAGAAACTCTGCGTACTAGGCACAAAAGACCTGATCATATTTTGCATTTGTGTCTTAGATTAAAATTACTTAGGGTGAGTTCAAAAAGGTTTTCCTCCATGAAAATAAATTCTACCCCATGTTTTATTTCATAGTAATACTGGATGAAACAACCATTTATCTATTATTACAGCATTTGCTCATATAAGTGTATGACAGCAAGTAACTAGTTCCCAAATATATATCTCAATGTACATGTAATCATTTAAATGTTATTCTTGCTCGTGTTTCTAAATGGCACACTGTTTATTTCTGCGATAGCCCTTTATCAATATTGCTATTGAAGGGAATGGGGCAAATATTAGTCTGAACAAATTTCAAATAAATATTCATGATTACACAAGATTCAAATATCTGCTATGAGAATACAATAACTGATCTGTATATCAGAAAGGATATTTAGTAAATGGCCTACGTTCATTAAATGTTCATCATTCAGCACAAACCTATTTTTTCTAGCATTACCCATTCCTGCTCTAATCTTACAGGAAAGACCATATAAGAAATAGGAGCAGAAGGAAGCCATTCAGACTCCTGTGCTCACTCTGCCATTTAAATAGACCATGGCTGATCTTTTACCTCAGTATCACTTTCCTGCACCAACCCCATATTGCCCCAATTCCCTTAACATTTACAAATATATTGATTTTTGTCCTGAAAGCACTGAGTGACAGAGCTTCCAAAACCCCCTTTGTTGGAGAATTTCAGTTAGATTTTGTTACATTTTAATAAATCAAACAACTCAAACTTGCCTACAAGCAAAACAGACTTTGACTTGAGTCCCTCAACAGTGACAGACCTTCAGACTATTATTCTTTGCCAATTAGTTGAGACAGATACAGTGGGTGTCGGCAAAATATCCCCTTTGGTAAGACCAGAATTGTCCTCATTCATCATCAACACATTAACATTCCATGTTGAAAAGCATCAGTTAGAAGCACGAATTTTGAGAGTTTCACTTGGCATCTTTTCTCCCTGTCTAGCTGTTCCATAAAGTCAGCTGTAATGACCAAATACTACTTCAGCTGGAATTACCTCCAACAGAGAACATGAATCAAACCAGCTGTGGCTGAGAAGATTGCCACTGAGTTAGAAGATTGTAGCTTCTAGTTCCATTCTAGAGATATGAGAACAAAATCTTAGCCAAGACTGAGGGGAGCATTGCCTTGCAAAAGATGGATTATAATGGGCAAGTCCCATCTATCTTCTCAGGAGGTCATAAAAAAATCTGATGACATCATTTCAAAGAACAGTACTGGACACCTAAGAAGTGTTGTTACTAATATACATCTTCAACCAAAATCACTGGAGTAGATTATAAATAAAAACAGATAATGCAGGAAACAGCAAGTTTAACAAAGGGTCTTCAACCCAAAATGTTAATTCTGTTTCTCTTTCCACAAATGTTATCTGACAGTTGACTGTTTCCAACATTTTCTATTCTATTTCCAGCATCTGCAGTGTTTTGATTTTCATTTCCTGAAATAGATTAATTTTTTTTAATATAAAATTTGTGTCTGTGAGTCTATATCCTGCACAAATTGGTCACCTACATTATCGAAATGACAATCCTCAAAATTGCTTGTCTGGTCTGAAAAATGCTTTGTGGTGCCCTCCCCTGACATTTAAAAAACATTACATAAATGCAACAAAATACTGCCGATAATGGAAACAGAGAGAGAAAATACTGTAATTACTGAGAAGGTCTAGCAGCATCTATGAAGAAAGAAACAGAGTCACCCATTCAGATGATTGATTATTGACCTGAAACATTGACTTCTGATTCTCACTCCACTGATGCTGCCTGACCTGCTAAACATTTCTGGCATTTTCTATGACTAAATAGATGCAAGTCTTTCTTACTTGCTTTATTTTCATATTAAAAGATATATTTATCCTCTGAGTTACTGGAAAGCATATGTGTTCTTAAAAAATTATACATTTATAATTGCACACACACATCTTTCTCAGGAATATATGGTATTAGTATGTGTATTTCAATGGAAACACTCATCATTAATCTAGTTTGGAAACGTTCCATTTCCTTGGAGAGAATACTTGAGTTTATGAACTAAAAGGACTTGAACCTGCTGAAATAGGGCAGCTCAAGGCTTGAGTAGTAAGGTAGAACATTTTGCTGCACCCATAAAACATGGGTTGTAAAGTCATAATTTCACTTTTTCCATTTTGGACCGAAGTGATTGATTGACAGTCATCAACAGTTAACTGGTTAAAAATACTTTCACCCATTAGTAATAAAACTTAACTCCTTGGGTGTATTCCATGGTCAATTAATTTCAACTCCAGTAAATTCTTAGGAATTATGGGAAGCAAATAGGGAGATGCTATCTGTGCTAACTATACCAACCAGCAAGTTCTGGAGACTTGCGTAACCTGCTAAATTATTGGGTGATTTGGACATTAATACATTAACATATAGCATTTCTGGCATAGTCTAATCCATTTTCTAAAACTCACAATTCTTGGGTAAAATGCAAGATATTTCACCTAAAAAAAAACTTGGCCATTGTTTGATATGTATGTTTTTGTGGTTGTGGGATTTAACAGGTCATCTAATTATTGTCCTGAATTCTTAATATTCAAGCTGTGTGTTTCCGCTTGAATTTCCTTATGATTTTCCGCCTTCTCTGCTAAAGGCAGGAATTTGTGCTGGAGTGCAATTTTCTGGCACCTAATTCAAGTAGTCATAAAGATATGATCCTGGACAGAGCTAGCGAGCTTTTCAAATAAAAGGGGCCACAGATTTTGCTCATCCAAAAATCACATGTACATTTCTGGATTGCAGTTGGTTTGTTTGTTGCTAATCCATAGATCCAATTGCATTACCTCAAGATGCTGTCCTTCCTTTGATTGATTAACAAAGCATTGTGCAAGAATTGGAACTGAAATGTTTCTAGACTATATGTTTGAGACTACCAGGCGGTATATTTGTCAATAAATTGTTAGAAGAGTTACAACCATGGAGCTGTGTAGTGTAACACTTACAGTAGCTGACTTTTTGTTGTGGTACTTGATAACTGATCAGTAATTTTCCAAATGTATGATGTCAGGACTGTTAAATTACAAAGTGTTAGCCTTTTCCCCTTTGCACTCTATATTGTTAGATGAACATGGTTAGTTCAAATTAATGTGACAGTTAACCATATCACTGTTAATCTCTTATTCTTAGGATTTCATGCAGAGTTTACACAAGCAATGGTGCTAACATTATAAAAAGGTTGTTCCATAAAAGCTTTGTACATTTTTTCTAACAAGAAGGCATAAAAAATTATTGCAAATATATTCCTGCCAAATAACATTAAAATTTAGCAAGTGCACCTCTGCCACTGGTAGGAATCATTAAAATGAAATAGAAAGCTCTATAAAGAAATAGAAGTTATCTGACACAAGCTCTGTACTTTTGTGGAAAATAATTATAAATGACCATCTATAACCTTTTAGGCAGCATTACTACTTTAAAAAAGACAAATAATGATACCAATGACTTTTAGGTACTGTAAAGTTCATATTCTAGATTAAAGACAATTAACCTCGACTTGCAGGTCTTAAACTAAATATCTTTGATATATTTTGCTAACTTCACATTGTGTTTTGAAATTGACCATGCTCATTGTGACAATGCATTTTATGCTAACATAAAGCATTAAAGCAAGTCACTTGTTCAACGGTGGATGTATTATCAGACTAAAAACATGAGCATCTTATAAAATATTTAACAAGTGTTTCCAATTACAATGGCTGCAGTTTATTGCAAATTGCCTAGCAAAAGGAATAACATATTCAAAAGATTATTTATCAAAGAATGCAGGTGCATTATATCCATTTTCCCTTCTAAATCCAAATACAAAAGAATTTAAGGATTTTTAGTATAATTATATACAAATATTTGCAGTGTTCATACATAAAAATGTTTAGTTTAGATAATAAATTTTCATTAAGAAAAACAAACAGGCACATATTTTTTTAAAGCTAGCCTTGATAAAATAGATCTAAGCCAGCATTAGCATGTGAATTGTAGCTTCTGGCAATGGGGTAGTTAAAAGGTTTTTATCCATATAAAGCAAAATAATCTGACCTGAAATTCTATAAGATACAAAAACACTTCCAGCTTTGCTTGACCAGGTAACTTGGTGAAACTCTAGACGCCATTTATTTAAATTCTGAAATAATACAAGTACATTTGAAAAAGACAGATAAATTCCAGGCACTCCCAGTTTAACAAAAACCAGAATACCACACCCAAGATATAAAAATGCTGCTTCCAAAAATATCTACCATGTCAAATTGTAGATTGGTACCTAAATTATCAAATGCCAGACTATGTCCATTCATTCTGCCCTGTATACAGTTGTTTTATTGCATGTTTATGAACATCTTGAAGTTCACAGCAAGATAATGCACCAAATGAACAAAAGTGATGTCACTTATCCCAATTAATGGTAGATAATTTTAATTTTACAGTGATTAGTGATAATTCCATTGTACAGGAATATGATCATTAATTACACTGTAAACAAAAGTAACTGCATTTAACTTGCTCAGTGGTATTCATTACTTTGTAATGAAAGAGCAGATTATTCATGGATAACTAAATGGTCTGCAGCAGTGTTCCAGAAAGAATTGCAAGGCTTCCAGGAGCAGTGTGCCTATACAACAATAGTTCCAAGGTTTTCCCTTGTGTGAAGTAGTATTCCAAAAGCACTTGTGAAATTACTTACCAATGTTGATTTACAATAATGAAGTAACCTCCATTTACACTGACCAATATTGTCCTTAGAAAGTATTTGTTTGTATAGCACAAGAAACAACATAGAATCAGAAAGGTTGTAAACCAGTTCATGTTCACAAGTACAAATTACTACAACTTATATATTTGCCATTGATTTTTAAACAGATTCTTTTGCATAAGCTAATTTTACAATTAGCACAACTTTGTAATTCTTAAAATAGTATCTGCTTATGGGGTAGTACAGAAAGCACAGTGAAGGCAAATGGTTAATGCTGGCGCTTTCATTGTATATATTTATAACTGTTCGATATACATTATACATTTTTACATTTTCAGCATATCTACTGATCATCGGTTTGACTTCATTAAAGTCTAAATAAAATCATGTCTTCAAAAACATTTATTTAATATTTCCTGAATATTGCAGGTTTCAAAAAAATTAAACAGTGTTGAAAATCACATCAGTGCTAATTTAACATAATAAAATACAACTTATTCTCCCCAAAATGATGTTTGTTTCTAAAAGAAAGTGCATTTTAAATTGTGTAGTAAGAATTTCCTCAAAACAATTACAAAAAAGGCAAAAGGCAGAATTTTGATTTAGAAATTTTCATATCCTTGAAAATATTCTTTGTCCATCACTAACTCCTGCATGCCTTGCTGTTTGTGACTGAAGGCAAGTATAAATGTACCATCAAAACAAATACCGTGTCTTCAGTGAGGCAAAATTTAAAGATGGAACTGTCAGCAGTCTGCCATGTATCGACCTGTTAAAGAGACAAAGGAAACAATCAGATTCTTGAAAGATCTTCCAATTGTTCTATATGCAAGACAGCTTTAGACTTGAAATAACAACTCCATAGCAATGAAATATTGAAGGTTACACATTGCAGCACCATAGGTGGCACTGCTGTCAGATGGTAAACTGGTTTATAATTATCATGGACCAAATGACAATACTGAAACTGTAAGATCCCAAATGAAACCAGATTCATTTGGGGAAAAAATTAGGAAGAACTGTTACTTAAAAAAAAATTGTTCCATTAAAATCGGAGTCCATTGCTGCGTTATGGTCATCAGTTTGGCTAAGGCAGCCATGAAATTCTGGAAATTGGATGAGAAGTTTCGTTCATTGCTTTGAATACTGATGCAAGGGCCAAACACTACAATGTCTAAAATAATAAAAAAAAACTAAACCTAGGGTGCTGCAATGTTGCCTCATCAATAAAATGAACACATTTTGTTTACAGACAGGAAATGCATTTGAGAGCCTTTAGGCCATTGCCAACAGATGTTGATGAAATGCCTTCTTCATCATTTTAAGTTCTTCATAATCCCCAAGAAGATTAAATTTGGTGAAGTTCCCTTCTAACAAATATGATTTAAATAACAGAGCATACAAAACACTTGAAAGTAATTTCTATAATTATACAAATGTAGAAATAACAATGCTTAAAAGACATTTGGATAAGTACATGGATAAGAAAGGTTTAGAGGGATATGGGGCAAATGGGACTGGCTAAGGTGGGCACCTGGGCCAGGACGGATGAGTTGGGCCAAAGGGCCTGTTTCCGTGCTATGTTATCTATAACTCTAAATTCTAAAACTGTTACCTGTGGCAAATCTCTTTTTTATCAAGGAAAGTCTATAACCAGTGCCGACAAGCTCCACATCTGCTCCTGATAGTGTGGAGCCTTCACTAAGAAACTGGACTGCAAGTGTCGATGGTTTTGTAGGACCTTCAGATACCTCAAATTTGGCTCGGAGGGATCCAGAACCTGTAAGAAGAGCTGTTGTTGAATTTGCAGCAATGCAAACAGTTATTATTTATCTTTTAAAAAAATTGTTCTTCCTGAATACAAAATACTGTCTAAAAGTTTTATTTTCCAGCAAGGCAGTAAATCAATGAATGGTAATTAGATGTTTTATGATTTTACACTATGAAGATTATTCCAACATTATTGTAGTGGTCTACCATTAGCTAGTATTCATTTTTACCATTTAAATTTTGCAGAAATCTCTCTAAGTACACTAGCAAGAAAAATTAATGTGCTTTGAATATCAGCTGTATGATATGTCAAGCTTTAGAGCTTTATCCAAACATTCAAATTAATACTATGAATATTGTAAGATATTTACTCCTTCAGCAGTGGTATTACAACACAGGCTGGCAACAAAAGGAATTCATGTTAGTTGGCACTGTGCAATGGAGATGACTGGCAAGAGAACCAAAAGTGACATGAAGAAAATATTTTTTACACAGTGAGTGATTAGCATCTGGAATGCACCTGCAAGGGTAGTAGTGGATACAGATTTAATTGTAGTGTTCAAAAAGGAGTTGGATAAGAATTGGAAAGAAAAGAATTTTCAGGCCAAAGGTACGAGGTCAGGGAGTGGGACAAAGTGGATTACTTTTGCATGGAGCTGGTATTGATTCTTTGGATGAACTGGTCTCTTCAGTCCTGCAAGCATTCTGTGAATCTATCAGATCCCCTCTCAGTTCTTCTGTTCCATAAAAGGCAACCCCAGCTAATCCAGTCTAAAGTCACTCAAGTCTGAAATCATTCCAGAAATCTCTTCAACATCTTCTCTAAGAAAGAATCACTTTTTGGGATTTGGATATTGCTCATAAGGCCATTCATGTCCATACCTAATTGTGCTTGAGAAGTTGATGATGCGCTGCTGCCTTGAACTGCTGCAAGCTTTCAGGAAAGTTATTTCCACATTGCTGTTGTGTTCAGAGTATCAGGGTTGAGACCCTGACATGCTGAAAGAATGGTGATGTATATCAAAATCATAATGGTGTGTGACTTTGAGGGGAACCTTCAGATGGTGGTGTTCTCATGCACTTGCTGTCTTTGTCCTTGGTGGTAGAGTTGCTATGGAGTAGCCTGCTGAGTAAATAACTGCAGTGAATTTTGTAGATAGTACAAGATAGTACACACTATGGTGTGCCGCTAGTAGAGGGAATGAATGTTTATGGTGATTGATGGGATGCAGTCAAGTGAGCTGCTTTGTCCTGGACTTGTGTAGATAGTACAAAGGCTTTGAGATGTCAGTAGGAAGGCACTTGCTGCAGAATAACCAGCTTCTGACCAGCTCTTGTAGTTGCTGGTCCAGTTGAGTTCCTGGTCAAGGATTAATCTATACCGACAGCTCTCTGGTCCAGAGTTCCTGAAGGATTAATCTACCCTCCCTCTCCCCCACCCACTATATTCATGGTAAGAGACTTCCACACTGTAATGTCATTGAAAGTCAAGAGTAGGTGACTTGACTCTCTTGTTAGAGATGATCATCACCTGGCACCTTTGTGGTTACAGTGTTACTTGCCATTTATCAGCCCATGTCTTACGTTCCATGCAGGCATGGAATGCTTCATTTTCTGAAGTAGTCACATTTTTACTAAAGCATGGTGTCCAGATTTGGACAAAATATTCTAGGTTCAGCCAAACCAATAAATAACGAAGTTTCTTCATGACTTCCTTGCATTTATACACTATGCTATCAATTATAAAGCCCAGCTTCCCATGTGCTTTTGAACCATTTTCTCAAATTGCTCTGCTACTCTTCATGCCACTTTCAAACCAGAGGGAGTACCTGCACATTCCAAAGACCAGGAAATCACAAAAGATTAGAAAGAAATGGCAATTGGAGATGACAGCCAGGGAGATGAATGCCAGAAGTGATTCCCCGAGGACCTACTCTCAGAATTAGCAAAAGTTTGAAGACTTCATTTGACTGATCAAGCTCTGTTCAGAAATTCCCAGTGGAATGTGGTAATTGAATCTATTTTACACTGGAGACTTTGATGCCTTCTATATGCTTCAGGTATGTATCAATTAGAGACATGGTACACGGCAACTGAAATTCTCATCAGCCACTATACATACCAGAACACATTGGTTGGGCTGAGCAATTCTGTATCCACTAAAATTCAATCTTGTAGCACATACAACTGAATTATTAGACCATTCAATCTGGATTCAAACAGCTATACTGACAGTTTCTGTCACAAATAAGAAGTATTTGTTGAGGAATGAGGTGAATTTGTTATTGAAATAAAATGGAATGTTTGACTTTGAGTCAATAAAAGCACATATCTTACCTGAGTTCATGGTCAAGATAGGCAATGGAGTCATTGGTGATGGTGGTATGAATAATGTGGCAGGGACTGATGGGTAATACATAGATTACTTTGATTCAAGTATAACTTTTTCCATTTTTCTTAATTGCAACAACTGAGGGCAAACTGAGTTTGCTCAGGGCCACTATTGAGAATAAATGAAGTCTTTCTTGTTGGACCATGGAAGCAGGTGAGTCATAAATTTTACATACCTCCATTCTCAGACTTCTCTGAAATTTCAGGCAATTTCCATAAGGCCTTCTTCTGTTCTGGATTCCTGAATCAAAATTAACAAGGGCAATGTAAGAATATTGTAATATTTACAGTATACACATATTCCAACTTAAATCAATTGCTAATACTATGTAACATCCTGAAGATAACAGTCTTTTTTCCTATTGTTCCACATGCCAAGACCCTGGATCAAGCCTTTCTTTTTGTACAGCTGATTTCTGATAGGATTCCTACCACGCAGCAACATGACAGGTGAGTTGGCATTCAGGGTGGATGGAGAAGTCCCAAAATAATTTCTAAGCATTGTTTAGAAACTGCATCCAGTGACAAGTTTAGAAAAAAACATCTGAGCTAAAATGAAGAAAGTGAAGTGTCCCTTCATTAAAAAGTATTTTGGACTCTTACTATCCTATTTTAGCCAGCAGCAAAAGTGTCTGAGAAACAAGTGATTCAATTAGTGACGTTTACAAGGTGGGTGTAGAGGCAATTTAGGACTAGAAAATTATAGTTGTGAGGAAAGATTGGATAAGCTAGGATTGTTTTCTATGGAACCGAGAAGGCTGAGGGAAGATTTAATTGGGGTGTATAAAATAATGAGGGGCCTCAATAGGGTAAATAGGAAGGAACTAATTTCCCTTGGCAAAGGGGTCAAAAACCAGGGGAATAGATTTACAGAAAGATAAGTGGGAAGGTGGGGAATTTTTTCTTGCCTTTTAGGGGGATAGGGGTCTGGAATTCACTGCCTGAAAGAGTGGTAGAGCCAGATACCCCAGATCACCTTTCAACAGAATTTGGATGTGTACCTAAAGATCAGTGACCTGTGGAGCCATGGACATGATGCTGGAAGATGGTATTAGATTGGAGAGCTGTGTTTTGGTGGACACAGACATGATAGGCCAAGTTGCTTTCTTCTATATTGTAAATTTTCTATGATTTATGTGTGGCAGGTTGAAAAATAACAAATCACTGGCAGGAAGAAAGAAAGAAAAACTTGCATCTGTAAATTGTCATTCTTGATTTTGTTCCAAGGTGCTTAACAATCAATTAACTATATTTTGAAATCATTTATTTTATTTATTCATTTTCTGGGACCTGGGCATTATTGGTAGAGCCATCATTTATTGCTCATCCTCAAATGCCCTTCTCAACTACTGCAGTGCTCCTTTTGAAGGTACTCCCACACTGCTGTTGGGGAGGGTGTTCCAGGGTTTTAACCCAGCGATAATAAAGCTTCATTGATATATTTCCAAGTCAGGTTGGTGTGTGACATGGAGAGGAAGCTGCAGGCGGTGGTGTTCCTATGTAGCTATTGTCTTTGTCCTTCTTGATGATAGAGTCACGAGTTTGGGATTTTTGCACAGAGGAGGTTCACCAAGTTGATTCCCAAGATGAGGGCGTTAGCCTATGAGGAGAGATTGAGTTGCCTGGGACTATACCCACTGGAATTCAGAAGAATGAGAAGGGATCTTATAGAAACATACAAAATTATGAAAGGGATAGATAAGATTGAGGGAGGAGAGTTGTTTCCACTGGTAGGTGAGACTAGAACTAGAGGACATCACCTCAAGATTTGGGGAGTAGATTTGAGATAGAGATCAGAAGGAACTGCTTTTCCCAGAGAGTAGTGAATCGGTGGAGTTCTCTGCCCAGGGAAGCAGTAGAGGCTACCTCATTAAGTATATATAAGACACAGTTAGATAGATATTTGCACAGTAGGGGTTATGGGGAAAAGGCAGGTAGGTGGAGCTGAGTCCACGGCCAGATTAACCGTGATCTTAATGAACAAGAACGTAAGAAATAGGAGCGGGAGTAGGCCACCTGACCCATTGAGCCTGCTTCACTATTCAATAAGATCATTGCTGATCTGAAAGGACTTCCTCACCCCAGATGGGACATGAACCCACAATCCCTGACTTAGGAGACCAACGCCTTATTCACTAGGCGACTGAGGCTATGAATGGCGGAGCAGGCTCAACGTGCCAGTTGGCTACTCCTATTTCTTATGTGCTTAAATTTAACAATGGAACTCTTTTTCAACATTGGATTAGTCTATTTACCAAATCACCAGAATCAAAGTAAATTGGACATCTTCCTCTGTCACTGGAAACTGTTTCTCACTGTTGAAGAAGCCTAGGTGAGTAACTGCAGTATATTTTTAGATGGTTACACACTATATCATGGTGTGCTGGTGATGGAAGGAAATGAATGTTTAGGCTGGAGGAAGGGACACTAATCAAGTAGCCTGCTTTGTTCTGGATGGTGTCAAGCACCGAGCCAATGAAGAGTTTCTCATCATACTCCTGCCTTGTGTCTGTCTTTTAGATAATGGAAAGGTTTTAGGGATGTCAAAAGGTAGTCGTACTCTGTGGGATATCCAATTATACAATAGAATTGTGTGGTTGGTTCCTTTGAGTTTCTGGTCAGTGATGATCCTGAGGGTTTTGATGGTGGGGGTATCAAGGATGTGTACTTTTAGGGCACAAATGTTACTTGGCACTTATCAGCCCATGCCTGAATGTTGTCTAGGTATTGCTACATGTGAGCACAGACTGCTTGACTTGTTGAGTTTAAATAGAATGTAATTTAAAAATATATGCTAAAACTTTATAAACTCTGGTTCGGATCTAACTGTGGTCAATGCAAGGCAACACATTTTTGGATCCAAGTCATGGGTTCAGAAAGAGTACAGAGGATAGTTGCTAGAATGGTATCAGACTTGAAAAAGGAGTTCTATACAAAAAAATTATCCACTCTCCAAGGTTGCATACAAAGTTCTTAAAACAAAATTACAGGCTTCTAAGGTGAGGTGAAGATAGGGTGGCAGGTATCTTCCTTGCTAGACAAAAGAAGAAAATAATTGAAGAAGGTAATTCAATTCTTAACATTTTACTTGCTAGCATAATTCTGTTATCTGAATTCTTAATTAGCAATAGGATTGGGTGGTGGGAAGAAAATGAAACAAAATATTCTGTAGAAATCTGAAGGAAAAAAAAGCAAGAAAATCTCTATTATGGTAGTCTGAAAGACCTATCTTAGCTGCCAAGGAATCAGCAGGGCTAGTTACAATTCAAACAAAATTTGTTCATTGTTTCACCTATGGCTTTCTGTGCTTATATATCTCTGGTGTACCAAAGACGAAAAGAATGAATGGGAAGTTGCAAATATAGAGATCTTGGCAGACTGGGCTTTGGGTAGGTGTGGCTGTGGAAAAGCAGAGAAAAATATTTGATGCACATGGGAAAAAATGATATTTCCAGCACTTTTATTTAAACATTGGAGTGTTTCTGGGTCAACTTTTCATAGACTTATTTCAATTCTAATATACTCTTTTATTACAGTATCAATCATCAAAATGTTCTTTCTTTTTGACAGCACAATTCTCTTGAGATCAAGATAAAATATTTGATTTTTTAAATTACCAGATGGCGGTAGGCAGTGACTGCATGCAGGTAACTCCACCATCAACTGGCATCAAAATCTGTACATTTGACAACACGGAGGGAGCTACCATAGCTTCCGGGTTATATTTGTAGTCTACTCGAATGTCTGTAGTGGTAAGACTGCATTTCCAGTAGGTAGTTAGGTTTAATGGTGTTGACTGAATACCATTTGAGGCTACCTGGGTTAGAGATGGTAGAAAGAAACATCAGTGCATTCATAGTTTCACTGGAATAAATATTTAACACTTAGATCAACTAGTTTGTAGAAGTGATGAACAGAGAACTACTTAAGCAAATAACATCTAAAATGAGCTACAATCTTACATGCAGGCTGCATTTTTCATGTATTAATGAAGTTTAGTGCTTTTCTTAATATTTATTTGGCTAACAAACAAATCAACATTTCCCTACTGATCAAGTTATGCCTCAAACTAATACATCTACAGTTCCTAAAACTATTAAATGAGTCAAGATGTTTTTGAGGCAACTGATATACCTAAAAATTTACTGCATCTGAAAGGAGGTGCTAGGTTAATTGCTACTGTACATTGTCCCTTAGTGTAGACAATTGGCAAAAAAAAATCAAAAAAGGGAGTTGATGGGTATGTGAAAAAGAATAACTGCAGGGGCATAAAGGCAGGAGGTAATAGGACTGATGGGATTGCTCTATACTAGAGTCAGCATGGACATGAAGTGCTACATGGCCACCTCCTGTGTTATAATAAGAAAGATGACAACACTTTGCAACTAATGCACAGTGACATACTGGACTTAGTAGATTTCATCAAATATGATAGCTGGTCCTCCTCTCCTAAACTCAGTTGAGGCAGCAGCTATGGGGGTGGTGATTGGTTGGGAACTTGCCACTTCCTGCAGGTATGTCTGGCATTTGGGGGAGGGGAGGAGGGGCGTGGTGCAGGCATGAAAGGTGTAGAAGTGTGAGATCAGGGACGTCTCTGGAAAGGAGACTGGCTGTTGGCAATTAGAAGGGAGCGTTGTCATCAGCCCGGAATTCCACCAGCTTTCATGTAGGGGAAGGGATTGGAGACTAGGATTTGGGTAAATATTTCACTTGCCTGCAGGTGCTCAGTCCAGTGCTGTACTGCTAAGAATATTCTGTCCTGGGAAATGCCAACAACAGGTGCCCACTCCCCTACACCTCTACCCAAGGGCAATGTGATCTGAGTTCTCTCCACTAAAGATCTCATTTTCACAGGTTCTTGTGGAAAAATCTTGTGGTGGACAGAGGCTCCATGCAAATAAGAAGAATGCTATGTAGGTTTAGACAATTTTTAAAGTCAATGGCTGCTAGCTAGAAACCAGTAGCCATCAGTACAAATTCACCACTAGTATGTAATGTGGGGCTGGGGGAAGGTCATATGGGCAGGGGATGGTGAAGAGAAGGGATTGTAAGACATCATGTCGAGGAGAGCTTGGGATTTATGTGGTTAAAGTAGTAACTCTGATAAACCTGCTGTAAATGAATGAGAACACCGAGATGGGTAAGGCTGGCCTGAAGGACATTAGTGGACCAGATTTTGTTTTATATGACAACTCAGTAATTTCAGGGACATTGAAAGTACTTTGGATGGAAATTGCAGCTTGGCTATCTGTTGAAGTTTTTCTCAGGAGATTCATGGACAGGGCTTGTTCTGCATTGCTTATGTAACTCAACTGTGTCACACACTTCCCTGACACCATGGAAACCCTTTTTTTTGCCTAGCATGTTCATCTTTACGGATACTTGTGAGTTAACTGCAGAACAATTGTATCTCTTCCCCACGGCACCCTCCAGATATACTATTTGTTATTCACTAGTCTTTACCGCTTGCTTTCAGCCAGCACCACCACCAAATGTCATTCAATCTCTCCTATTCTGCATCCAATCTGAAACCTTTAGTGTTTTTCTTTTGCCTCCCTCTTTCTCTGCAACTTTAAACTTGTTTTAACTCTAACTTGTCCAACTTCTGGTGAAAGATCAGCAATGTTAACTGTCTTTCTCTCCACAGATGCTGAATATTTACAGAATTATTTATTTTTACTTCACAATGTCCCCCTGCCCACACCTCATCTAACCTTTGAATCTTCAATAAGCCTGGGGTCACACTCAGATGTGATATCTTGCCATTCAGCTGTCCAGTTGTGCCAAAAAAACCTCAGTGAAGCTGAATCAATGAATGGCAGGGACTACCCACCAGCATAAAGCCCAAGAAATCCCACCTCCCGGTGGGGTGGCAAGTGGGCATCCAGGAGGTGCTGGCTCAGTGACAGGCAAAACACTTCAGTGAAACAGACACCCTCCAAATAAAAATGAAGTCCCAGGCATACTCCAATCTGTTATACCTGATATTTCAGGATATCCACATTATAGTACGAAGAAGATGGATTCTGTTCAGCAAGTTTCTTGAGGTAGGCAGTGAGTGTTTGCATGTTCATCCAAAAATCCTTTGTGTTCGAATCATTCTGCGATGGATCACTGAGAGAGAAAAAAAATATTAAGGCATTTCAGATGAACCTCATCACTACAAGTGATAATATCTAGACTAAATGGAGTAAACCAAGATGGTGAAAAGGTAAATAAGAAAGACAAGGGGAGCAGGAATGACAGTTTAACATAAAAAGGAACAAAAACCTCCTACAGGTATGTGGATAGGAACAAGATGGGTAGGGCTGATCAGGGATCAAAAAAGTATGTACAGAGGCAGAGAGCACAGATTGAACAATCAATTAGCCTTTGCATCAGTCTGTATCAAGGAAGAAATTATTATGGGAAATACTGAATAAGATGCAGCAGGAATGAAAACCTGACCTGGAAATAGTGGACTAAACAGAAGTGTAACTCGATTCCAAGATGATATTTTAGAGTCATACTGTTGTATTATGAGCACAATGATAATACATATAGAGTAACAATAGGTGACATGTTATAATTTAAAACTCAATTTTAACAAAAGGTGGATAAAAAAACCCCAGTGACTGGAGAAGTACGAGCTAAGAAAGAAAAACAAGGACTGATCTGTTAAAGACAAAGCATGTTTGACTGATCTGACTGAAATTTTGAGGAGATAATACTGCAGGATGATGAGGGGAAGTGAATGTTATCTCTGGATCTTCTGAAAGCATTTGACAAAGTCCCACATAAAAGGCTGTTTAGCAAAAGCGAGGTCCGTGGAATAAAGGAGTCAATGGCAACGTGAATAAAAATTAGCTGAAGGATAGATAGTTGAGAACCACAGTAAATGGTTTATTTCTCAGACTGGATAACGATAGCAATGCTTTCTTGGAGTAAGTTCTAGGACAATTTTTTAATTAGATATAAATGACTTGAAAATCTCAATTTGTTGAGACTATCTAACTTGGAGATGTGTTAAAGGCAGAGAAGTGTGAAGTGATTCATTTTGTCAGGCAGAATGAGGAGGTACAATATTGGTTTAGTGGCACAGTTCTAGAAGATTGCAGGAACAGCTGAATTTGGTTGTAGATGCGCATAAATCTTTGAAGAGTGGTTAGTAAAATAGATGAGATCCTACGCTACTTAGATTTATGTTTCTTCTTTATAAAGCACTGATTGATTAGGCCATAAATGGAATATTGAGTCCCATTCTAATAATCATGCTTCCAAGAAGTGAAGGTCTTAGAGCATGTGCATTGGCGATTTACTTGTTACAGGGTTGAAGGGTTTGGCTAGTTTGGAGAAGTTGGAATTGTTTTCTTTGGAGCAATGAAGGTTGAAAAGAAATTTGACAGAAAGATGTACAAGATCATGACTGATTTAAGTAGGGTAAATACAGATAAATTGTTCATATTAGTAAATGGGTTAAGGATTGGGGAATACAGATTTAAAATGAAGGGTAAAAGATACAAGGTGTGATGATGAGCTGGAACTCACTGCCTCTAAGTATGGTGGGAAACAACAAATAGAAAATTCACTTACCTTGTAGAAAGTAAAAAAATCTTATGGGGATATAGAGCAGTTTTGTGCACTGTGGGAAAATCAAATCCTACACTGATTTCTGCTGGCAAATGATGAGTAGCAGACGGAAGAGTAGGAACACTACCAGGTAGTGCAAAATGTCCAGAGTGCAAAATACCAGGCATATATGCTTTTACCCATATGAGGAGTTACATCAGAGAGAAAGGATGAAATTATTACAGGAAATACTGAAAAGGTGCAGCAGAAATGAAAACCTGAAATGGAAAAGGTGAACTAAGCACACCAGTATAACTCAATCCCAAGATATATTCTAGACTCATATTGTTGTATTATGAGCAACAATGATAATACATACAGGGTAACAATAGATGACATCTTGTAACTTAAAGTTCAATTTTAACAAAAGGTGGACAGAAGAAAACCCAGCTTGGCTCATGATTCAATTTAAGATCCTCAGATAATTTACAATACCACAGTACACGTATGAGTAACTAAAATGGAAAAACTGTAGGAGGTAGAATAAACAGTTGTTGTTTTAGGCTAAAAAACCCTTCATCAGAACTACAAAATTTCCAAAAATAATTTGTAAAGAGAAAAGCTATGAAATAAACTATTAAATAACCAATACCAAAACATAAAGGATCAATATTAACTTTGCTCATCTCACATGAACAATGGGGACTGGAAGTTAAAATTACTAACATATGGAAGGAACTCCTGTCAGCTCTTCTTTGAACAATGTCATATTGTTTCTTATACCTACCTGATGCAGGCCTTGGTTTAACACTTTAGTTGAATGGCAATTACATTCAAAAAAGGCACTAATCTCACAATAAAACCCAGTTTGTGCACTTGAGTCCTGCAGCAGAGTTTGAATCTATAATCTTCTAATTCAGGTGAGAGTCTGCCAATTCAGCAAGGCTGGCACATAATTTCATGTGTTCTAATTCTTATCCACAGCAAAATACATATAATCCAATTACTCATCAGATTAAAATAAATGCCGGTTTTTGGATTAAATTTTGTTAATAGGTAACACAATTATGAAGAGATTACCTATACACAAGCTGTGTATTTGGAAGGATTTGCTCAAATTTGCTGGTGTTCCGTATTCTGAAGCTAAGCACGGCAGGTGATGGATTGCTGGTAAAGACTTTAATTATTCCACTCGGAAAGGACATGGTCATATCACCAGTGATTTTGACAATGCATCTAGAGAAAATGCAAAAAAATAAACAGCAACAGATTTTACAGTTATCAAAGTTAAACCTATGATTTATATTAAACAAAAAGCAATCATTCTTTTTTTAAATTAATTTAGGTTTTCATGATAACCTCACTGGCACAATGCATATTCATTCATTCATACCACACTGACAGGCAGTTAATTCCAGATCATTATTATACACAAAGTAAAAATAAAAATACTCACATCTCCTTCATATCCCCCATCCAAAATTTTAAATCGGTGCCCCCTAATCCTTCAATCTTCCACTACTGGGAACAGCTTCCCCCATTTACCCTATCTAAATAATTCATGATCTTGTTCGCCTCCATCAAATTTCCTCTCAACCTTCTGTGCTCCACGGAGAATAATCCCAGTTTCTCCATCCATTCTAGTAAGTGTTTTCTGCATCCTATCTGGGACCTTCACCCACTTCCTGAAGTATTGTGACCAGAATTGAATGTGATATTCCAACTGTGACCCGATTAGTATTTTACACAACTTCCCTGCTTTTGTACCACATGCCTTTATTTATAAATGTTTTCCAACTGCTCTCTTAACACACCTGCCATGTATGTCCAGATTCTATTGTCATGTACACTCTTTAAAACTGTGCCATTTAAATCTATTTTTGTTTCTCCATGTTTTTTCTGCCAAGTGTAACACTTCATATTTGCAGCCTATTACTATCCTCCTCACTGCTTAGCACACTTCTAAATTTTATTTTACACAACACACTAATCACCAATCATATATCAAATAAAAACAGTGGTAGATACCACTGTCAACCATCCTCCACTGTAAATAAAAAAAACATTTACCATTAATTTGTTTTCTGCATTTAAGATAATTTCCTAGTTTTTATTTCCATGGGTCTCAATTTTCCAACCAGACTTTTATGTAGGACCTTACCTTCTGAAAATATACAGAGATAACATGCATTGCATTTCCTTTGATAACCTTCCTTCCACCTCATCAAAAAAGTTCATACAGATTAGTAAAACACGATTCGCATTTAGCAAGTCCCTGCTGGTTCTCCTTAATCAAATCAAACTTTAAAAAGTACTTTTAACATTTTTCCTTATTATTTTTAATGCTTCAACAACTGACTGCCCTGTAGTTTCCTGGTATCTTTTTTGAACAAGATTGCTACATTTGTCAATTTCCAGTCCTTTGGGATCACCACTCTGTCTACAGATGATTAAAGAGTTTGGGAAGCCCTTCTAAAACTTCCACCTACATCCAAAGTGAATGTAGCCTCAGCAATCTAGAATGCATCCCATTCAGATTTGGTGACTCGTTTACTGCAAGGATAGCCAGTCTTTCTTGTACCTTTCTCTTGGTCAAATTTCTCCTCATCCATTATCCCTACTACCATCTATTCTACTGAGATTTTGGCAGTATCCTCTTCATTGACCAAACAAATTGTTCACTTATTACTCCAGCAATGCCTTCTGCATCTATGCATAGATCACCAATTTTATCCTGAATTGGCCCCACCCATCCCCTTACTATCTATTTGCTATTAACATGTCTACAGAAAACTTTCAGATTCTCTTCTATGTTACCAACTATTCTCTTCCCATACTCGCTTTTTGCTCATTTTACTTTCTTCTCACTTCCCCTGTTTGGTAATTATATTCAGTCTGGTTCTCACTGGAGTTATTCATGTGACATATGCATTTTCTCCTTTCTACATCTTTGCTAACTCCTTTGATATTCGGAGAGCACTGGCTTATCTTTTACTTGTGGGAATGTATCCAGCCTAAACATAAAACAACTCCTCTAGCGAGCTATAGTTTTACATCAATATTTGACTCCACTTTAACCTGGCCAGGTCTTTTCTCATCTCATTGTAGTTAACCCTCATCCATGAAAAAGTTGTACTTTGTCTTTATCATTCTCCGTTATTAATTTAAATCCTATGATTCAATGAATATGGTTTTCCAAGTGTTCTTTCATTGACACTTAGTCCATTTCATTCTCAAGAATCAGATCCAAAAAAAAACATTTTGTTGGGTTGGAAACATACTGAACAAGGATGTTTTCCTGAACACACATTAGGAAGCCACTCTCTTCTTTGTCTTTTACTCTAATACTGATTCAAACAATTTTGGGCTAACTGAAATTCCTAACATTTACAGTTCTTGCACATTATATAGTTTTCCTTTTTTTTCCTGCTGCTCTTGTTATTTTTATCCCATAGAATACCCTCAGTAGTGTGATAACTCTATCTTAGCTATTTGCACTTAAAAATCCTGGAGATCAGATTGCTTGGATAAGAAATAGATTTGTACAATTACATTAAAAAAAACCCACCCTCTTTTTGAAAATGTGTTACTGATATTATTACATGGCTTATCCAGCCAATAATTAACTGGAGAATCCCATGGAGTTGAAATGATTTCCATTCATTTTACTGATAAGTTATACAACAACAAATTGCATTTGTATAACAATTTTAATGCTGGCAGTCGTCCCAAACAGCTTTGCAGAATCATAACCAAACAAAAAATAATTAATGTTTAATAAGGTTCTTAAGGAAAGGGGTGGTTTGTGTAGCAGTGAGTTTTATGGAAATAATCTTATAGTCAGTGGTGGAATGGAGTGAGTGCTGGATGTACAAGAGTACGTTGGAAGAATGAGGGGTTGTCTGAAGAATGCAGGCTTGAAGGAGGTCACAGAGATTTGAATTAGATGAGATCTTAAATCTTAGGCATTGTTGGACTGGAAGTGAAATAGGTCAGCAAGCTCAGGGTGATGGATGTTTTCTACTTAAGGAGCAAAATGTAGGAGCTCAAGTTAAAGTGAGTTGGGATGGAGAGAGGGGAAGGACTGGGGTGGAAGGTGGGAGAAAAGCACTTAAGTAGTCAAGTCTGACGATAACAAAAGAATGAATAAATTTACAAAGATGGAAACAGGCTCCCTTTGTAGAAACATCAGAGCTGAAATTCATGGTCAAATAAAATCTAACTCATTCTGTGGTCTTATGGAGTCTTGTTTCAATACAATTACGTAATGCAATCCACAGAAGAACAACCCCCCTCAAGGGGCAATCACACTCTTGGAAATTTACAATAGATCTCTAGGTAATCTGTGGGTGATCAAAATGCAAATTTATGACAAATGCAAAACATAATGAAACATCTTAATTACCCAAATCATAGCTGGGATAGAGTCAGTATAAAAGTGTGTGGGGCACAGAATTCCTAAATTGCAATCAGGGCACCTTTCTAAGACTGCACATGGTATGGAGGGGTGGGTGTTGTAAATTTGGAATTAGTTTTAGGAAATGAGGCCAGGCTGGTGTAGCGGGTATCTGTGGGAGAGCAGATTTATGGAAGTGATCATAATTAAGTTAGATTATTACATATTTATGGAAAGGAACAAAGATAAAAGAGGAAATAAAAGTACCAAATTAGTGTATGGCCTATTAAGCTTAGAAGTGACAAAACAGTGGCAGGTAAAATTAAATATAATCCAAGAACAAGTTCATTAAGAACAAGAGGATATTGAAAGATAAAGACCAATAGGATCCAAAAGGGAAACCAATGTGTGGGGGTGGAGGATTTGGATACAGTACTTGTGTTTATGAAGGAGGGAAGCAATGCAAATGTTGTGGTTAAGGAGGAAGTGTGTGTAATATTAAAGTGGATAAACAGTCAGAGTTGGAACTAAGGTGTTTAGCACCCTTGAAAGACATTCCAGGCTGTTAAAAGTGAAGAGAGAAATTGTTGCAGCTCTGACCACCATTTTGCAAGTATCCTTGGTGGGGAGGATTGGAGGACTGCTAATGATGTAATATTGTTTAAAATAGAAGAGAGAAACCTAGGCTAGTTAGTTTAATTTCAGTGGCAGACAAATTTATAGGAATCAGTTCTGAGGGACAATATATATGGCCCCACTTAAAAATGCAAAGATTATTCAAGGACAGTCAGCATGAATTTGTTAAACAAAGTTCATATCTGCCTAATCCTGATAGAATTTTCTTGAGGAAAACAGGAGGGTTGATGATGACAGTGCATATGTAGTCTACATGATTTTTAAGCAAGGATTTTGATAATATCTCCCAGGTTCAAACTGGGGTTCTCTGTTGTTGAGTAGAAATACAGCACTGTATCTAGATTCATACGCCGATTGTATATATGCAGGCTGGTCAATAAGTGAAGATGCATGCAACCCAAGGGAGAGTAGGAAATTGGATCCAAAATTGCCTCAGTGGCAGGAAGAAAAGGTGACAATTGGCATATCTTTTGTGGCTAGAAGGCTGTTAATATTAGGTTCTACAAAACTCAGTACTTGGCCCTTTTTTGTTGTATATTTTAATGATTTGTTCAGTATAGAGGGGATGAGAAAGAAGTTTGCAGGTGTAGGGGAGTGACTAACTTACAGAAAACAGAGAGTCAGAATAAATGGGCCATTTTCAGATTGGTAATCAGTAACTAGTGGGGTGCCCCAGAAATCACTGCTAGGGCTTCAACTACTTATAATCTATGTTGATGACTTGAAAGAAAGGTCTGAGCCTATTGTAGTTTATGGACTATGTTGTAAATTTGCTATGATTTTGTAAGAAGCCTTTCAGTACCATTCAGCAGATGAAACTAAATACAATGCTGTATTGCTACTCACAACAGAGAATGCCAACTGAACTGGATTCAAACACGCAATATTAGATTACTAGATGGTGCTCTGTAGTAAAAATTCCAGTAAATCTTTGGCCTCCTTAACCCAACCAAACATTGTTAGTAATGGATTCTAATCTCAAAGCACTCAAAAAAAAATAGCCTTAGATTTGTGTTAAAAATTAATCTAACTGGATAATCCAGGTTAGGCGATTAAAAGAGTAGTACAATTTTAAGTGTGCAACTGTAGCGTAGCAGTTAGCGCGACGCTATTACAGCACCAGCGATCAGGGTTCGATTCCCGTCACTGTCTGTAAGGAGTTTGTATGTTCTCCCATGTCTGTGTGGGTTTCCTCCGGGTGCTCCGGTTTCCTCCCACATTGCAAAGACGTACGGGTAGGTTAATTTGGGTTTAAAATGGGCGGCGCTGGCTCGTTGGGCCGGAAGGGCCTGTTACCACGCTGTAAATAAAAAAAATTTAAAAATATATATACTGCTAAACAGTAGGGATTTGCAGACATTTAAAAGTCTAATGAAACAACAGTGATTTTAACTATCTTGAGCAAGTTATAAAGGCATCAAAGTAGAAACATTTTTTAAATTTGCTTCATTAATTTAATTCAACAAAGATTGCTGCATTACTTGATTTTAGTTCTTGGAAATTATGTGGGTAAATAAATTGATGTGCAAGAAGGAGAACAATTCAAGAATGGTGATCACAGAATAGGTACATTCAGTCTAAGAATGGAAAAGAACAAAGAGACAAAGATAAGAGTGCAGGACTGGCAAGACCCAAAGTTCAGAAAGATAGGGAAGGATTTAGACAAAATTAACTGTGCAGACAAGTTAGCCAACAGGTAAACAGATGAACAATGTGATATTGAGTCAGAGTCATAGAGTTATACAGCATGGAAACAGGCCCTTCAGTCCAACTAGTCCATGCTGACCAAGATTCCCCATCCCAGCCAGCGTTTGGCCCATAACCTTCTAAACCTTTCCTATCCATGTACTTGTCCAACTGTCTTTTAAAAGTTGTTATTGTACCTACCTCAACCACTTTCTCTGGCAGTTCACTCCACAAACACACACTTCGTGTATAAAAACATTGCCTCTCAAGTTCCTATTAAATCTTTCCCCACTCACCTTAAACCTATGCCCTCTAGTTATTGATTCCTCTACCCTGGGAAAAAGATTGAGTGCATTCACCCTATCTATGCCCCTCATGATTTTATACACCTCCATAAGATCACCTCTGTCTCCTGTGCTCCAAGGTATAAAGTCCTAGCCTGTCCAACCTCTCCCTATAACTCAGTCCCTCAAGTCCTGGCAACATACTTGTAAATCTTTTCTGCACACTTTCCAGTTTAATAACATCTTTCATAAAGGTTCTTCAATCTGAAATATTAACTCTGCTGCTCTTGTCACAGATGCTGCCTGACCTGCTGTTTCAAGTATTCTCTGATTTTATTTCATACTTCCAGCATCAGCTGATTTTTCAATTGTTTATTTTCACTTTGCACAAAGAATTTTGTCCCCATCCCTTCTGACAATGCTGACTCTAGCTACCTATCATCCTCAAGCTGAATTTATACTTATACAGGTGTTCTTCACAGATTGGTAAGGATTACAGCAGAGCCCACATGTGACCTTATAGTCTACTCACTTGCCTGCACCAGCAGAAAACTGATGACAGAAATCAGCTGTAGGGAGTTTGTTTATCTTTTTCCTTCCTGTTTCAAGAACATCAAGACAAACTATATTGCTCAATACTGTCCGAATAAGGCCAGGCAACTCAACAGTAAGCAATGAATCATTGACCTAGTACACGTGCATTCTGAAATGTTTCTTTACTTATTAGTGATGGGAGAGTAAATATTTAACAGTGTCTACTAATTTCATCAGTTGCAAGTCTGAAAGACTCTTCAACAGAAAAATGTAACTGTTTACATTTCAATATGCCACATGTGGTGTATGATAGACTAAATTGTATTAACATTAACACTTAAATTCAATAGCTGCACCATTAAAAATTTTAACAATGTACAACCCAACATTTTTAGTTTTACAATATCTAATTTTTGGTGGCCTGAGGTTGAACTCGTTTTCAATATACATTTGCACTTCTTCAAAAAGGTGAAAGTTCAACAGTAATGCATTCATTTTTATTTTTTAAAAAAAATCAACTTTTCCATAGATGTATGGCTAACTAAATAATTTTTGGTATGTAAATAAGTTCCACATACTTTGATGGGTCTGCTCCCTTGAAATAAGCATTAACCGATTCAGTAAACGCTGTTGCAACTGGTAAGGAATCTTGTGTCCCAAGGCTTATAGGACTAGGTCCACGAGAAGTACCTAGTAGATAAACAAAGGAAAATCAACATAAACTACACATTAATTTAAGTTAATTATGTTTTTAGTTATTTTAACTTATTTAAGTCCATGAAACTTTTAGCAATATTTTAAAAATCAGATCAAAAAATGTTACTTTAAAATATCCTGGCATCCAACTTTGATTATCCAAAACAACCTAGAAATGAGGTTGAAAAAGTCTGCAAAGTAAAACACAAAATGTTTTTCTTTTTAAAACAGAAACTTTTGCAGTTAAGTGCACATTTTGGACACATAACTGCAACCATTTTCCAGTATTTTAATAATGCAACCCACCGATCCTTGCATAGTAAAATTACTTATAAAGTTGTCATATCAAATTCATCTGTAGATGCACAAACTGTTTGAAATGTAGTGATGTAATTTACTTCAAAACTGCTAAAATTAAGACTTTTTCCATGAAGAATCCCTTGTAGTTTGCAACTGCTTAAATGATTGCTGTTCAAATGAAAATTAAAAATCATGAACATAATTTGCTATGCATATGTCCACTACTTATCTATTATTTTAATACTGAAACATTAGAATAAAATTTAAAAACCTGTATATCCTAATGCACATTCCCCCCCCCCCCCATATACTGTATCTTGATTGCAATTTTAAAGCTGATGCATTTACACTCTGCAAGCATATTGCCAAACAAGAGTAAAGTACTGAAGGTCTAAATCTATTTAGGCACAAACTGCTGAAAGTTGTTCCTCTAATATTCAGCATACAAACTTAATTGAACAAAAAATTAAAAACAATCCAAAAGCAAAACACTGCAGTTACTGCAAAGATAAAATAAAAATGCTGCAATTAGTTCTCAAAAATGTACTTTTAATTATGTTTCTTTTTCCAAAAAGATAACTGACCTGAAACATTAACTCTGTTTCTCTCTCTGTAGATGCTTCCTAACCTACTGAGTATTTCCAGCATTTTGTGTTTCGTCTTAATTAAAAGGCAAATTAGGCTACTATCTTCTTGGCTGTCAATTTACAGTAGGAGTTAAAAATGATCTTTTTGTCACTACACAGTAGTTCAATTTAGTTCATTTTAGATAAATGCTCACAACATTCTTGCAGAAATTCTGCATTTATTTCCAAAATGTTAATGTTCAATATTAAATCATTTTCATTCTTGATATATTATTCTATTCAGCACTAAAGGGCCATTTTAAATAATTACTTTGTCACTTTATTTAATCACGTACAGCACAGAAAGATACCCTGGGAAATGGATCATTAAATTTTCCATCATATTGTTTTACACTTGATGTTACTTCTAATGTTCTGCGGGTCCTTGACTTTCTGTTAATTTATATTTCTGTTACCAGCAATTCAGTGAGTGATGACTTCAGAAATAGCCACAAGAGCCAAAGCCTTTCCATCAACTACAAGACAGGTCAGGAGTGCAACTCCAACAGCTCTCAAGTAGCTCAACATAATTCAGGATAAAAGAGTTCACTTGACTGGCACATCATCAACCTCCCTAAAGATTCATTCCCTTCCTTATCAACTCACAGTGGTTGCTGTGTTTGCCATCGAAAAATGTACTGCAGTTACTTATCTAGGCTACTCCAATAACACCACCACATCAAGATGGGCAGGTGTAAGGAAACACCATCAGTGCAGGTCCCCCTCCAAGTTGCACAATATCCTGATTAAGAAATATGTCTCCTGTCCTTCACTGTTGCTGAGTCTAAATCTTGGAAATCCCTATCCAACAGCACAGTGGGAAAACCTTCACCAGAAGATTAGAGTGCTTTAGTAAATTGGTTTATTATTGTCACATGTATGAGGTACAGTGAAAAACTTTGTTCTGCATGCCATCATACAGATCATTTCATTACGTCAGTGCACTGAGGTAGTGTAAGGGAAGAGCAATAACAGAATGCAGAATATAGTGTTACATTTACTGAGAAAGTGCAGTGCAAGTAGACAATAAGGTGTAAGGCCATTACGAGGTAGATTGTGAGGTCAACAGCCCATCTTATCATACTAGGGAACCGTTCAATAGTCTTATAAGAGCAGGATAGAAGCTGTCCTGGAGCCCAGTGGTACATGCTTTCAGACTTTTGTATCTTCTGCCTGATGGGAGGGGTGGGGAAGAGGGAAAGTCCAGGGTGGGTGGAATCTTTGGTTATGGTGGTGCTTTACCGAGGCAGTGAGGGTGTAGACCGAGTCCATGGAGGGGAGGCTGGTTTCCATGATGTGCTGAGCTGTGTCCACAACTCTCTGCAGTTTACTGTGGTCTTGGGCAGAGTAGTTGCCATACCAAGCTGTGGTGCATCTGGATAGGATGCTTTCTATAGTGCATTGATAAAAATTTGTGAGGATCAAAGGGAACATGCCAAATTTCTTTAGCCTCCTGAGGAAGCAGAGACACTGGTGCATTTTCTTGGCTGTGGCCTCTACGTGGTTGGACCAGGACTGGCTATTAGTGATGTTCACTCCTAGGAACTTGAAGCTCTCAGAACTACTGATATAAACAGGAGCGTGTACACCATCCCCCTTCCAGAAGTCAATGACCAGCTCTTTTGTTTTGCTGACATTGACGGAAAGGCTGTTGTCATGACACCACGGCATGAGGCTCGCTATCTCCTTCCAGTAGTCTGACTTATCGTTAGTTGAGATTCAGTCCACCACGGTGGTGCCATCTGCAAACTTGTATATTGAGTTAGAGTAGAATCTGGCCATGCAGTCGTTAGTGTATAGTGAGTAGAGTAGGGGGCTGAGGACGCAGCCTTGTGGGGCACTAGTGTTGAGAAGGCTACTCGAGGGCAATTAGGTTTGGGCAATAAATGTTAACCTTGCCAGTGATGCCCAGTCCTTGAAAATGAAGGAATAAAATCTTCAACTGCCCCAATGTTGATTGGAATAAAGTTAGAGTGAAGAATAAAGAAGGGGAGGAGTTTCTGAAATGCTTTTGAAACAACTTTGACTGGATTGTTTTCAGCCCAAAAAGGAGGCATTGCTGAATCTGGTTCTGAGAATGAAAAGGTACTGGATTCAAATATCCTAAATACGATTCATCTCTTTGGAATCCTCCCAAATCTGATAATAGATTAAATCATTGCCAATGTTTGACATGAAATATTCTATTCCTTTATTACCTAAGGTCCAAAATTTTTCCTTTATTACACCCCACCTTCCAAATTGTAGCTCTAGCATCAAACCATAAACATAGATAACTGCAGATACTTTGCCTTCATGATACCACACACTAAAATTATAACCTATTCATATGGAGGAGATTGCAGAAGCAACGAAAGATAATCATTACTGACCAGAAGGGTCTGGTTTCACTTTAATTAAAAATTTCTGAACCTATGTTCTCACACTTAAAACTTGTTGGACTTACATGAACTTTTTATGACAGAAATTTTTAAAACTTAGTACAACATAACTGGCATTATCAAACATGAATATTTCAACATATTCATCTGTATGTAAAAAGCAAGTCATTGTTGAAAAATGTTTTGATCATAGATGTGTATCAATTTACCTTAAAAAAACTATTATTGCTAGAAAGAACAAAAAGACCCCTCACAACTGAAAACATAATTAAAAAAATCCAGTAAATGGTTCAAGCTCTTCACCAAGTACTGTACCTGCAGGTGTCTCACTGCGTTTCTCAAATGAAGGAAGCTTTCCAATGAAAACATCACCATCTAATACGATAAACACACAAAGATATGGACAAAGACCATAAGACAATGAGCAGATATTAAAGCAAAGGTGTCATGCAGCAAAAAACTAGAGCTTCTGAATTTTAATTGTGCAAAATTCAAATGCCAAGTTTTAGGAACAATAAAACTAAGTAAACCTATTTTCTTCTTAATGCTAAATATGCTTATAACTCCCTTATACAAGGATTTACATTCTCTGTTAAACTCATGTCTTTATTGTGTTTTGATGCAGCTTTCTTGCAAACTGAAGGTGCCATTGATCTCCAGGCACAGTTATTTAATAGCCACTAAATCAGTGCGTTTTAACTATGCGGTATATGAAGGTCAAAATTTTTTATATTCAAGCCAATGCAAACTAAATTTACCCTTTATATCAAATTCAGTCACAAAATTCAAATGTATGGTATACATGTGTTTGATAGTTTTATGAGATAAGTTATTCAAGTCAAAAATTATCAAAGTAAGAACCATTATAATTTTGCACAAGTAATTACCTCATTTCAGTACAGGAAAGAAAACACAAAGAAAAAAAAAGTTTGGAGTAAATTACAAATGCACCACAATTAAAATGCTATACATATGAATTAGTAGGTACAATCTTCTAAACTTCTGAAGCATCAGTCTTGTCACAGGGATTTGTTTATATTATAAAAGCTGGTTTAAGAGCCAAGTCACAATACCAGATAGCACTAAGGTCAAAAGGCTTACAGAAAAGGGAAGGTAAAAGCATGAATTAAACGAATGCTATCTTTAGCTAAAAGGTTTTCCATTAATAATTATTTTTAATGCAAAGAAGATCTAAATTAGGCAGGTAAATGTATTAAATAGCCATCTGGGGAATGAAGGTCTGTAGAAAATGTTCTATTATACAGACAGTTTAAAGCTTTTTACTTATTTTAAGATATACAATAAAAGGCTAGCCTCAGTAATATTTTCAAAGCCCATCAGAATACAGCATTAAAATAATGATCTGACAAAACCAGAATGTGCATTAACAAAGCCCATTACTAACAATGCTGGGTAAAAAAAATTACATGTAATACAAAGCAGTACACTAAAATTGGAGGTATGGTCTGAAGATAATAAAAGCAGTGTTTATATTTTTCTTTTTTTCAAAAGTTGGGAATCTCCCATTGTTTGAATGCTTTTTACTAACTAACATTACATTAACAGCACCAAAAACCAAAATTAAGTGTATGATGTGGTAATAAAACCTGGTACAGTTTCTTTAAACAATAAATAGTTTCAATTTATACAGAAATCAATTTTAAGACTACAGAAGTGTTTTTTTTTCCTTTTAGAACATAGAAAAACTATAGGCCCTTCGGCCCACAAAGCCATGCCGAACATGTACCTACCCTAGAAGTTACTAGGTTTACCCACGGCCCTCTATTTTACTCAGCTCCATGTACCTATCTAACAGTCTCTTGAAAGACCCTATCATATCTGCCTCCACCACTGTTTCCGGCAGCCCATTCCATGCACTCACCACTCTCTGAGTAAAAAACTTACCCCTGACATCTCCTCTATCCGGATTCATCTGCAGTAATGTCCTGAGAAGCTGGAATATAGGTCTGGGGTCCCACAACAGACAATTCTTGATCTGTCTCAATACTGGCAGCCACAAAACTGAACTAGTTCACAGCAGAGCTCCATGAGATTACAGAAATACTGACTTGGATTGGAAAGTCTAGAACATCATGTTCTACGGATGAAATTTTTTTATGTACCAAATACATTTAATCACATAGCTTGCAAGTATCGACCTATCTAATGCCTTTTTGAGTTTCACGCCCATTCCAGTGGCAAATTCCCTGGGTAAATTGGGGAGCATAAGTGGCCTCCAGTTCTTTGCCACATAACCCATTTTCTCATACCACACAGTCCTATCTTGTCCATCATCATCTCCAATGGTGGCGCCAGTAGGTCTCTCTGTACCTAAAGCTAAGATCATCCATTCACCTACTTCTCCCCACTGCCTCATACCCAACTGCACCATGCCAAACTCCCTTAATTCTCCTCCTCCCTGCCCTCCACACCCAACGAGATTGAATTGTAATCCTGTACCTTCTCATCTGGATGTAAAGGACACTTTCAGAAAAAGGAGACAAGATTTCCCATAACAACAATGAAATAGAATATGTGGCCATTTACCTTCTTGTAATGTAGGGACAACAGCATTATGCAAATGGGACTAGCTCAGGCAACCTGGTCAGCATGGATGAGTTGGGCTGAAGGGCCTGATTCTGTACAGTATAATTCTATGACTATTAGAATGACTCTAATTTAAAAGCACTTGATGATCAAAATAGAGCTTTGGGACCTTCTAAAATCATGAATGATGCAATATAAGTTTAAGTTTTAAATGACATTAAAAAAAAATGTACCAGATACTGAAGAAGTGGTTTAAGGTTGGAATTTTGTAAATATTGTTAAAGCTGCTCTAAATGCTGATTGATATTTCATGAGATTTTACTAATATACCTAACAACTGTTAATATTTCACAATAACATGAACAGAGAATGTTATTTGTAAATAAATTGTTAAAATGTGAATTAGATTTGTAACTGTTTTGCAAGCAAAACAAAGTAAATTCTTCTGTCATGGAACTATAACCATGCTATGAAAATGTTTTCAAAGTCTTTCTCTTGTCTAGTGATGCAAAGCCATACAGCAAAATTAAATAAGCATAACAATTAGTACACATAAAAAAAATTACCAGACATGTGACCTCCAGCTGCAAAATTCATACGTAAGTGGTCTGTGACTGAGGAAAAATAAAGGAAGGAAAGCAACTGTGTAGAAGGAACTTGAAAATGCTATCCTGGAAATGTTTTCAAGTAGCCAATAGTTTATCATTGCTAGAGTCAATTGGAATTGTTATAACATTAATAAATCCTTTCAGATGTTGTAATTATTTTGTCACGTTACATGCATTAAAATGAACTATCAAACAATCAAAATTGCTGTTCACAGGCTTAATTTTTAAACAGGATAATAACATCAAAAAGCTGAAATAAAAGTTCAAAATACAGAATATAAATATGCCGGCTGAACTGAGAGCAAAAATGTTATGTGACATCTGCATTATAAAAGTTATCAGTACGTGTTTATTTCCCCCATAGGATTTGGGCATTCTTGTTAAGGCCTGAATTTAATCACACTTCTAACTGTCCTCAAGATGATGACAAAGGTGATGTGCTGGTTTCTTGAACTGCTAGTGCTTGAACATTCAGTGCTGATTGGTTTCAACATATTTTGCCATTTAGTTTCATGCAAAACATAACAATAAGAGCAAGAGCATTGGGAGTAGGTATAAGCTATCGTGCTCTTAAAGCCAGCTCTGACACATCAAGTTAATGTCTGAACATCACTATCACAATATCCCTTGATTCCCTTACCATCCAGGAATCTATCAATCTCTATTTTAAACAAACTCAATGACTTAACCACTGAATGAAGAAACTTCATCTCCGTCCTAAATAGCCTACTCCTTATTTTCAAACTCTCTCTCCAGGTCCTAGATTTCTCAGTTAGAGAAAGTGTCCTCTCTGCATCTAGCCTGCAAGTTTCAAACAGATTGCCTCTCATTCTTCTAAACTCCAGAGAATAGAGTTTCCGTCCACTCAGACTCTCCCCATAAGGCAAGCTTACCATCCCTGGAATCAGTCTAGTGAACGTTCACTGCACTCCCTGATGGCAAGTATATCCTTTCTTAGTTAAGGAAACTAAAACTGCACACGGTACTCTGGGTGTGATCTCATCAAGGTGATTGCATTAAGACTTCTTTATTCCTATAACCATATCCTCTAGTTATAGAGGCTAGGATATTATTTATCCTCACCTGCTGAACCTGCATGTTGTCCTTCAATAACTTGCATACATGCAGCATCCAGGACACTTTGACCATCAAAACTAGTTGCAATCACTGAATCATACTTTCTGTCAACACTGCAGACTTCTTCACCATAATCCATGGGTACACCTTGTTCAACTAACTAAAGATGCAGGTAATGTGATTATTCACTCAGGAAGCAGTGTCCCTTAGAGTCCTCTACATTGATGTCAGACCCCAAGAAATTCATGGCATTGAGTCAATCTCTGGTTGATTACCACCTTCTTCAGCTGATGAATAAGTACTTAATGTTGAACGAAGGAAGATAGCAAGAGCGCAGAATGTACTCTGGCTGGATGATGCATTTCCAATGTCAAGTGATTTGAAAGCACCACAACCGATCAAGTTGTGAAGTCATAGTTGCCAGGTGGGTCTGTGACAGATGGTGGATGAATATTTGTTTTTGTCAACCTGTTGCACATGCATTTGTCCATGACAATTTTAATAAGAATGACAACTAAGTCACATCCTTATACTGAGGACATCCTCCATCATGTTGTGTGGCAATGCCATCTTGCTAAATGGGATAGATTCAGATATGATTTAGTAGCTCAAAGCTGGTCATCCATGAAGGACTGTGGGTTATCAGAAACAGAAGAGTTGTATTCCACCATAATCGGTAAACCTAGGCTTATCTCTCACCCTACCACACTGTCAAGTCAGGGGACCAGTCCTGGTTCAATGATGACTATAGTAGAGCAGAGCAAAAAGAACTCTTGAGCATGGGAGAACATATGAAAAGTGAAGTGTCAGGTTGAAGCTGCAGTAGAGCTGCCAAATGTGTGTTAAACAACAAAAGCAGCATTAGGTAGAGCTAAGTATCCTGCCATAGGCAGTTGTGAATGTTATTGGACAACTAAACAGGTTACAGGTGGAGGAGAAACATTCAGATCCAGCAATAATAACAAAACACAGCATGAGAATGCCAAAGACACAGTTGCAAATGTCTTCAACCAAAAATGCCAAATATATATTTCATTTCTTCCTGAGATCCTCACCATCACAGACAGTAAAGTTAAGCCAAAACAATTCACTCTCCAAGCTATCAAGAAACAACCCCAAGCACTAACTACAGCCTAGGACAATGGAACTAGGTATCATTCTAGCTGTGGTGCTGAAGGCATGCACCAAAACTAGTCATGCTTCTTGCCAAGATGTTCCAGTAGAGTTATCGTGCGAGGATTTACCCAACAATATGAAAAATTGCCCTGCCTACAAAAAGGAGAAGAATCTAGAACTAGAGGCCGACTGTTCAAAAATTAAGGGGTTGCTCATTTAAGATAGGGATGAAGTGATTTTTTCCCCTCTGGGAGAGTTATAAGTCTTTGTAATTCTCTTCCATAAACATGAAGCAGAATGTTTGAATATTTTTACTTCAGAGGTAGACAGATAAGCAAGGTGAAGAAAGGTTACCAAAAGTAAATGGGAATCAAGAGTTGAGGTTATAATCATATCAGCTGTAATCTTATTATATGTTGGAACTGGCTCAAGGGACTGAATGGTCTACTACTGCTCCTAATTCATATATTTGTATGTAGTTAAATCCAATCTGTCTATTCTCAAACAGCAGCATAGTGGTGGGAGGTGTTGTTGACAATAACACTAAATGAAACTCATCAATAACCCTGCTCGCCAACATGTGTTTGGGTTTGGGTGTTGCCAAAACCACTCACCTCCAGACCTCATTGCAGCCTTGGTATAAAATTGGTAAAGTTCTAGATATAAGATGAGAGTGACTGCCCTTGACATCAAGGTAGCAATTGACCAAATATGGCATCATGGTAAAACTCAAGTATATGGGCATTAAGGAGAAAACAATCTAATGGTGGGATCTAAAATCCAGGAATTCACTATAGAATTTCCATGAGGCAGTGTTCATAGCCCAACTATCCTCAAAGACTATTTCAATGACAGTCCTTCTATCAAAAGGTCAGAAGAGGGATGTTTGCTGATGATTGCAGAATGTTTAATTCCATTTGCAACTGTTCAGATAATGAACTAGTCCACACCTATATAAAAGAAGATCCAGGCAGCACAGAGCCATGGGCTGATAAGTGACATATAATATTCACACCACCTAAATTCCAAGTAATGACCATTGCCAAAGATAGTCTAACCACCAACCCTTAACATTAAACAATAATACCATCATCAAAGCTCCCATCATAACATCCTGGGGATCACCACATGGATCAGCCAGGTAAGTATCATGGCTGTAAGAACAAGTTAGATGCTGGGTAAACTGTGTCGATTCTTAACTTCCCAAAGCCATTCCACCAGCTACAAGGCACAAACTTTATGGAGTACTCTCCACTTACCTGGATGAGCGTAATTCCAACAACAAATGAGCAGCTCAATATCATCCAACAGAAAGCAAATGTCTTGACTGAAACCAACTATTTACCACCTAAGCATTCATTTCCTCCATTGACAGCAAATTATGTCTACAGAGTACATAATCTGTTATTACTTGTATATTGTTATTACTTGGCACACCTAACTTGATTGCACTTCCCAAGCCCATGAACTAGACCAGCAAAGAGGCCGAGGAAAGCAGGTACATAGGAATGTCACCACAAGCATATTTCTCTCCAAGTCACATTTTATCCCAACATGGAAACTTATTATTATTCCTTCACTGCCACTGAATCTAAATCCTGGAATTCGCTACCTAACAGGACTATTGCAAGAAGGACTGCCAAAGTTCAAGTCGGTAGGTCACCACCACCTTTTCAAGGATAATTGAAGATTAGAATAAATGTTTGCATTGTAAACATGGCTCTCACCCTATAAATGGAAAAAGAAGAAAGTAATGCTGGTGTACCTAAATAATACCAACAAGAGAGTTCTTTCAATATTTAATCTGTTTCCATTCATTATGGCCATTATAATACAATGGGCAAACAGTTAAATGTCTAGCAATTTAGATACAGGTCCTTAAGCCTCGATTACAGTTAATATATTCTGATATGCAACATTGTGGCATCTTGCCAGCTATTTGTTTGGTGAAAACTGATTCTTCTCAGTCACAAAAACAGAAATGCTAGAAGAACTCAGTCAGTCAAGCAGCATCCATGGATAGAGCAACCAGTTAACTTTTCGGGTCAGGGACCTTTCCTCAGAACTCAGATTCTTCTCAGTCATGTTGACTTTATCATTTTTCTGTGTGGGTTTAAATCAAATTTGGTTCTCAGGTTCAGTGAGTCCAACTGATTTGTTAGATTTCACTTTTCAATCTTAAATTTCATTTGAAAACTTTAACTGAACTCCAACATACAAGGGACATGGTTTTTGATTTCCAAGAATTCAGGGTTTCCAACTGAGTACTGAAACAATCTTAATCTATTCATAAAATTTAATTGAAAAAAGATAATCTTTTGCTGTGAACAAAAAAGCATTCAATGTTTTAAAGAGTTACCCTCACCAGTTTGCAACTTGAAAATTTTCCAGTTCTTGTGAAGGATTTTTGATCTGAAATGTTAACTCTTCCACAGTTGCAGCCTGACCTGCTGATTATTTCCAGCATTTGCTGTTTTTAATCTCAAAACAATTAATTTGCCCCATTTCATTTCAGCAATGAAACCCAAGATTATAACCAAAGCAAAATCCCAGTCCATCTTTTGACTATTTGACGATAATAGATTCAATCATTCAGTCAGTCTTTCTCTCTCTCTTTCACTCCTTCTCCCTCTCTCATCTATAATCCTCATAAGCAAACCAATCTTATTTAATGGGAATGAGTAGCTCCACAAGATGAACAGATATTTTACGTCCCTACACTTCTTTCTCACGTAGCATGTGGGATGAGTTTTCTAGGAACGAAAACACCAACAGAATCCGCTATAAAAGGGGTCATTATACATAGAGAGATGTGACTGACAGCGTTGCTGTGCTGGGATCCTGACATAAAACCAGCAGTGGATAGTCCCAGGGGTTCACATCAGCTCTTGGCACAGCAACACATATCAACAGGGAGGACAGGGGTCCATACCAGGTTCCCAGCGGGTATGTAACTGTTTGGATAGAGGAAAAATCAGTGCTCTGCAGGTTACTGGAGTTTTATTTATATCACTCCCACAAAAAATTGTGATTGAAATTGTCAATCACTGGAAATGCTTACAGCAAGTGAAACAAGCATAAATTCTTCAGGTTAGCTTGTTTGTTGTGTTACATAATACTGACAGTCATAAAGGAACTTAAGCCACAATGACTTCTACTATGGACCTACCAACTGTTGGTGTCGTTGTTGTACTTAAAGAAGCGGAGGACCCAATTGAGGATGTACTTTCAGCACGTGCCAGTGGGGCTACAGGAGGTGGACTAGTCGTGGACAAAGATGTAGGACTGAATGATCTGGACTGAAAAGAAATAAAATTATTAGCACAGTTTGCTCATACATATTTTTGTAGCTAAATATAAAAAAAGTTTCATAATAATAAGGCTACTGACTCAAACAACAGGTGGCAAAATTACATTGACTTTCTACTGCAGGAATTCTGGCAGATGATATCCTTAATCATGTTCAGTGTTGGAGCATAAACATTTTCAGGTTTTGTAGGGCAAGATAAAGTAATGGTTGTTACAAGACTAGCTAGTAGTCCGAGTTCTGAACCACTGATCAGCGTACACAGGTTTGAATCACACCATAGCAGCTAGAGAATTCGAATTCAAGTAACTAAATAAAACAATAATTAAAAATAAGCTAGTCTCAGTAGGGGTAATCTTGAATAAATAGTGTTGCCATAAACCTATAAGGTCAATAAATGTCCTTCAGGGGAGGAAGTATGGCGCCCTTACTTGGGCTGGCCTATATAGGACTCCAGATCCACCAATGTAGTTAATTCTTATTTGCTTCTTTAGTTTGGGGGTACTTAGGGATGAACAATAAATAGGAACATTGTTGGCAATGTCGCTATCCCATGAAAAAGTAAACATTTCTGCATATAAATCTCTGTATTTGAATGACAAGGAATAATGGTGAGGAAGATGGTTAAATATGTCATTTACATTATTTTATTTAATTGAGCTAATCTGAATGCATTTAATTTTTTTCTAGAATTTAAGTATTTACTTGCTAAGAATGCACTTAAAGAAAACTCAGCAAGATTAAAGTCATTATGTTTTAAACCAAATTGAGTTTGCAGGCAAAAACAAAAATACACCATTAAACAAATCCATCTAATTTAAAATAGTAATTAAAATCCTAAAAGTTAACCCTAAAGGTTGTTTGCATTGATCTTAATTATGTAGAGAATCATCAGCACCCTGCATTTTCCTTTAGACTTAAGAAATGCCATTTATAAAACTAATGACAAGGGATTAACACCAGGCAGTAACTTTACTCTTGTTAGATGCTTCCAAAAAATAAATCTGAAGATTCTCATTTCAGTAGTCAGTACAGCAGGTGGGTTTTGAGGAACGAGATTTTTACACATCTGGAAAGTCAAACCGGTCAGAGGACTTATACAATGAGTAGTAGGGCACTTGGGAGTGTAATGGAGCAGAGGGACTGGGGAGTACAAGTGCATAGTTCGTTGAAAGCAGTGTCACAGGTAGACAGGGTGGTGAAAAAGGCATTTAGCACACTGGCCTTCATCAGTCAGGGCATTGAATATAGGAGTTGGGACATTATGTTGCAGTTGTACAAGTCATTGGTGAGGCCGCATTTGGAATACCGTGTACAGTTTTCATAGAGTTATATAGCATGGAAACAAGCCTTTTGGCCCAACTCATCCATGCCGACCAAGGTGCCTACCTGAGCTAGTCCCATCTGCCTCCATTTGACCCATATCCCTCTAAACCTTTCCTATCCATGTACCTGTCTAAATGGCTTTCAGAGTATAGTCCAGGGTGCAGTCTTCTAGTGGGAGATTGGCTTTAGTGAGAGAATGACTTAGACAATCAGTGAGCCTGCGCTCACAGATTCCCTGGCTATCAGAACTACTGTTTCAAATGTATGTTTATCAACGTCTTTGATGACACAAACATTCAAAATCTCACAAAAAAAAACTAAATCAAAAGACTTGGTCACCCTATTATAGAAAAGACGTGGTTAAACTGGAAAGAGTGCAGAAAAGATTTACAAGGATGTTGCCAGGACTAGAGGGCCCCGAGTTATCAGGAGAGGTTGGCCAGGCTAGGTCTTTATTCCTTGGAACAAAAGAGAATGAGGGCTGACCTTATAAAGGTGTTTAAAATTATGAGAGGCATAGATAAGGTGGATGGTAGTAGTCTCTTCCCCAGGGTAGGTGAGTCTAAAGCTAGGGGACGTAGGTTTAGGGTGAGAGGGGAAAGATTTAAAACATTCCTGAGGGGCAACTTTTTCACACAGAGGGTGGTGAGTATATAGAATGAGCTTCCAGAAGAAGTGGTTGAGCTGGGTACAGTGTATCATTTAAGAAGCACGGGGGGGGGGGGGGGGGTGGTGGTGGTGGTTAGAGGTATATGGGTAGAACGCAGGAAATTGGGACTAGCTGAGTGGGCAATGTGGTTGGCATGGACTGTTTGGGCTGAAGGGCCTGTATCTGTGCTGTATTGCTTTATGACTCTACTATTTTGCTGTTCACTGACGTACAAGGGTGCTTTCTAAGGCCCTCTTTTCAAAGGCAGATGATGACTTTTATTCTCTCTTTCCAGAGATGAGCCTGGAGAGAGAGCATTCATGTGACTTTGCTACGACTGCAAGTTCCCATACTGTAGGTTACCATTCATTAACATACTTTGCATTGTTAATGTCATGTGTCAATATTGCCATATACTTGATACTGAAAGATATTCTATTCTTTCAAATCCAGCTGGTGTACTACAAAAAGGGCAACAAATCATGCAGGTCATGCCCAGTATCCAGGAAGCAGTCATGAAATCTTCGTTTTTCATTGGTCCGCTGTGCCATTCACAAAACTACAGCAACTCAAGTAGTTGCTACTGGGCACAAGAGATATCCAGTGATTTATCTCATAACTCCATTGTGGAACTGTGCATATAGGCACAGTGTATGCAAGAAGTGAGAACGAAGATGCAACACAGAAAGCAAGATGGCAGACAAGTGATGTTTTCAAATAATGATTCAAGCGCCTGGAATGAGTTAGAGGGGCCCTGTGGTGTTTGGCACAGCAAGTGTCAACATTTGTTGCAATTTGCTGCATGTTGCCTTCATAAGGGGGTATCCCTTGACCTCAGCAATTTGGCTAACAGCTGAGGAGAAGCAAATTGGACAGTTTCTTTATTCCTGGGTTGTCAAGAAGAACTAATTTGAATGCAATGTCAATAACTGCAACCCCAAGGTTGGCTGCTCACAGAAATCACTATAATCAGCAGGAAGCATGAAACTGGCTTGCTGCCTGAAATGTAATCAATGGGTGAAGATAATCAAGCATCACAAATACCACACCTCTTTTCAGGGGAATCTAATGTAGATGCCACCATCCCTGTACATAGAAATATGTTTCTGCATTAAAAAAATAATTTAAATCCTATTTTCTGACCCTCTTCTCCATTTTCCCCATAAGGGCTCCACCTCTCCCCATCATTTAGGTTATAATTTAGTTATGATTGCCATGTACAAATTAATAGCTTTCTCTAATGATTATTAAAGAGATAAAACAATTAGCATTCATGCTGTCTTCTTTACTGAATGGATGCAATTGTCTTATTTGTAAAGGTTAGTAATAGTAAATGATATTTACATTGTTACGTTATCAACAGAAAAACATTCTACAGTGTCTCAGAGAGACACACATAACCTGACCTTGGGTATTGTGGGAAATAAGGCTTGAGCTGGTGACCAGCAGCAAGATGCAAGAGATAAAGGAGATAGGCAGAGTTACAATAGTGGCTACTCATCAAATGTATTTAATTAGATAGTAAATCACTTTCATGTGACATGTGGATTAGGAGACGACTAGAGGCAGTCTGCGAGAATATGTATTTCTTCTGCCCATTGTTTCCTCCAATATGCAGTTTTTCCAATAAAATTTGTTGTTTAGGTGATGCTTTTTTTAAAAAGTGATTCTGCAATTTCAAGGCTGCCCTCCTTTGATTCCTCTTCTTGGTATTATTTACAAATCTGATTCATTTGAATTGCATTTCTGAACAAATGTTTGATGTAATTAGGGGCACCGCATCCAGCAGTTTCCCACTGCTCCAAACCAATACACATTGTTTTCTATCCTTCATGCTTCATTGTTTGTATTGCCCCTTGGGGAAATTATGTTGTCTTTGCGAATATTTTAAGAGAGTAATCTTTCATATTTACTATCTTGTGCTAACCTTCAATTTGAAGTCAATTTGCGTTTTTTAAATGTTCTTGGCTCTTCTCTGATGGCCTTTTTACAATTATATTTTCCTCTGAAGTTATGCTTCAATCTAGGTTTCCATTATACCATTTGAACAAATCTTGACATATTTCTGTATGATACCACAGTTGACTTAGTAGGCCCCATTTTATGTTCCTATGCACAATTTGTGGAGGTTATCCTAATCCTATATTTTAGCATTATCTTTCAGCATTATTTTCTAAAAAAATTAGTTCTTCCATAACCTGTACATTTAAGAACAAACAGGAGCAGGAGAAGGTCATTTGGTCCTGCTCCACCGTTCAATATGATGGCTGATCCTCCACTTCAGTATTCTGTTCCTATCATCTCCCCATATCACTTGATCCCTTTAACAACTCAAGAAATCACTACAATAAACAGGAAGCATGAAATTGGCTTGCTGTCTGCAACATAATTGATGGGTGCAGATACTCAAGCATCACAAATACCACACCCTTTTTCACACATCCCTTCTTGAATATATTTAATGGCAATACCTTCTACAACAGAGAATTCTCTAGGTTCACCACAGTCTGGGTGAAGAAATTTCTCCTCATCTTGGTTCAAAATGGCATCCTGTATCCTGAGGCTGTGACCATTGGTACTGGACTCTCCAGCATTTGGGAAGATCATCTTTGCACCTCATTTGTCTAGTCCTTTTGGAATATTATAGTTCCTATGAGATCCCCTCTCATTCTTGTAAACTCCAGTGAATATAGGTCCAATTTCTCCTGATGCATCAGCCCTGCAATCAGTCTGGTACACATTTGTTTTACTCCCTTCATGGCAAGAACATTCTTCCTCAAATGAGATCAAAACTGCATCAGAACTGCAGATGGGGGTCTCACTAAGGGCCTGTAAAGCTGCAGCAAGAGATCTTTGCTCCTATTCTATTGAAATGAAGGCTAACAAACCACTTTCTAACTGCTTGCTGCACCTGAATGCTTACTTTCAGGGACTGGTGTACAAAGAAACCCAGGTCTCCTGGAACCTAACCCCTCTCCCCCCATGCAGTCGATCAACATTCAAATAATAATCTGCTTTTTTGTTCTTAAGAATCAAAGTAGATAAAATTTGTCCATTCATTCAACTTGCCTGAATCATATTGAGGTCTCTTTGTATCCTCCTCACAGCTAACATTACTGTCCACTTTAATGTCATCTGTTAGTTCCCTCATGCAAATCATTGACACATATATTGTGAATAGTTGGGGGACCAAGCACTGATCCCTGAGGCACCCCACTAGTTGCTGCTGGGCCCTTAGAAAAAGACCCATTTATCCCTATCCTGTTTAGCAATGAATCCTCAATCCATGCCAGAAAATTATTCTCAATCCCTTGTGCTTTAATGTGCACCAAATTCTTATGTAGGACCTTATCAAAAGCTTTTTGAAAGTCCAAATACACCATATCCACTGGTTCTCCCTTAACTATTTCACTAGTTACACCCTCAAACTATTCCAATAGATTTGTTAAGCATATTTTCCCTTTCATAAACTCATGCTCACAACAAAACTTCAAAGCAAAATCTCCAAACAGAGTACCAAAAGTGTTCTGAGCCCGTGACATTGCAGACAAGAATTGGCTTGGTGGTAGGATTCAGAGGGTGGTAGTGGAGGGTTGATTTTTTTTTAGATGGAAACCTGTGACCAGGGGTGTGCCGCAGGGATCAGTGCTGGGTCCACTGTCGTTCATCATCTATATTAATGATTTGAATGAGAATGCAGTCGGCATAGTTAGTAAGGTTGTGAATGATACCAAAAATAGTGGTATAGTGGACAGTGAAGGTTATTTAAGGTTACAACAAAATCAAATGCAAGGTGTTGCATTTTGTGAAGTTAAACTAGGGCAGGGCTGACACAGTATGGCAGGGCTCTGGAGAGTGTTGTAGAACACAAAGACTGGGTGGTACAAGTACATAGTACCCTGAAAGTGGCAGCACAGGTAAAGGTGGTAAAGGTGTTTGGTACACAGGCCTGCATCAGTCGAACATTGAGGACAAGAGTTGGGATGTCATGTTATAACTGTAAAGGATGTTGGTGAGATCACACTTATAGTACTGTATGCAGTTCTGGTTGCCTAGCTATGGGAAGGACGTCATTAAGCTGGAAAGGGTACAGAAAAGATTCTCAAAGATATTACTGGGACTGCAAGGATTTAGTTATGGGAGAGACTGGATACACTGGGGCTTTTTTCCCTGGAACGTAGGAGGCTGAGCAGTGACCTTATAGAGGTATATAAAATCATGAGAGGCATAGATACGGTGATTGGTCACAGTCTTTTTCCCAGGGTAGGGGAGTCTAAAATCAGAGGGCAAAGATTTAAGGTCAGAGGGGAAACATTTGAAGGGGATATGAGAGACAACCTTTTCGTACAGAGGGTGCAGGGTCTGTGGAACGAGCTGCCAGACGAAGTGGTAGAGGTTGGTACAATTACAAATGTTTAAAAGACATTTAGACAGGTACATGGATAGGAAAGGCTTAGAGGGATATGGGCCAATCACAGGGAAATGGAACTAGCTCAGGTTGGCAACTTACTTGGCATGGACGAGTTGGGTCGAAGGGTCTGTTTTCATGCTTTATAACTCTATGACTCTGACTCTAAGAATGCCAGCCTCAACAACACCATAACCTCCTGCTAATGCTTTCTAAGTGTTCTGTTAGCCTAGTTAAAGTTAGAAACCCTACTGCGTGCCTTGAGATTTCTCTAAATTACTTTGACAGATCAATTTTATTTGTTTCTTCATGGTCCCTGATATACATTGCAACAGGTTCTTTTCTGTCTTTTGTCACCATCTGTGCTCTTCAATTTCTACTAATTACGTTCTGCTAATTTACTTCTAAATTTTGGAAAAAAACTCAAATCAAGCAGCATCTGTGGAAGAAGAAACATTTTTAGCTTTACTAGTTGATGACCTTTCATCAAAACTTCGAAAGGGTTCTGGTGAGAGGTAACTGACCTGAAATTAACTCTATTGCTCCTTCCAGACCAAAGCAAATAATTAAAGGTTGTCAGTTTAAATTTGGTGGTGGGCAAATTACTGAATTCACTTTTCAGGGTTACTATCAAGCCTGATTTAGAAAAGCCTGGCTGAGGCAAGGACAGTCAATGCAGGTTAGTATTTAAAGGCAGGTCATGTTTGTCAGACTTGATTGAATTTTTTGAGAAGGTAACGAGGAGGGTTGGTGAGGATGTTTGATATAGCCTTTGGATCTTAGCAAAGAGTTTTGACAAGGTCCCACAAGGCAGGCTGTCAAAATGTAGAGGTCTATGAGATCCATAGAAGGGTGGCCAATTGGATCCAAAATTAAAGGTGACAGAAAGTGTTATGGTTGATGGAAGACTGTAGTGTTCTTCAGAATTCAGTACTTAGTCTTGTTTTTTTCTAATAAATATTTATGATTTAGTCTTAAATGTATGGGCATGAGAAATAAGTTTAGAGAAGGTACAAATTTTGGCTCTGTATTTCACACAAGGAAAGCTTTAGATTCATAGGATATATAGGTGGTCCGGCCAATTGGGCAGATTCAATCCAGAGAAGTTTGAAGTAATGCATTTAGGGAGATACAAAAAAAGGCAGCCTCTAACACAATTGCTAGGAGAATATTGAAAGGAGTGGAGGAACAAAAGAACCTTGGAGTGTATGTCAATAAATCCTTAAAGGTAGCTAGGCAGATTAATGCGTTTAGAAATATATCTGGGATGCTTTCCTTTATTAAAGAAGTCACAGAGTAGAAGAGAGAGAGGTTATACTAGAACTGTATCCAGTACAAGTTAGACCACAAATTGACTACACCATATAGTTCTGATCATCACTTACAGTAAAGATATGATTGCACCAGAAAAAGTGCAGAGGAAATGTACAAACATGTTACTGTACTCGAGAATTGAAGCTATGTGGAAAGACTGAAGAGGCTGGAGCCGTTTTCTTTGCACCACAAAAAACTGTGGGAGATGGAGGACATGGTGGTGTGCTGCAGCTGCTTGATGTGGGAGATTGTGGACCTTGCTGCGGCCCACAATGGCCACATCTGCAGTAAGTGCTTGAGGCTGGAGGAACTTTGGCTCAAAATTGATGAGCTGGAGTTGCAGCTTCAAACACTGAGGAGCATCAGGGAGGGAGAGAGTTATGTAGATACTGTACATCAGGAGACAGTCACCCCCCACTTAAAGCAGGTACTTCTGGAATCCAGGAAGTAGATAGAAAGGTGACTGTCAGGGGAGAGAAAAGGAAAAAGAAAACGAACGGGCAGATAGTACAGAGGACCCCGGAGGCTGTTCCCCTCAATAACAGGTTTTCCGCTTTGGAAGCTGTTGAGGGGGATGATCTGCAGGGGCCTAGCAGCAGTAGCCAGGTCTCTGGCACTGGGACTGGTCCTGCTGCTCAGAAGGGAAGGGAGGAGAAGAGGAAGGCAGTGGTGATAGGGGACTCGATAGACAGGGAAACAGATAGGAGGTCCTGTGGCAGTGAGCATGAATCCCGGATGGTATGTTGTCTCCCAGGTGCCAGGGTCCAGGATGTCTCTGATCGGGTCCACAGGATTCTTGAGAGGGAGGGAGAACAGCCAGAAGTCATAGTTCATGTTGGTACCAATGACATAGGTAGAAAGAGGGATGAGGTCCTGAAAAGTGAGTTTCGGGAGCTAGGCAGAAGGCTGAAGAACAGGACCTCAAGGGTAGCAATCTCGGGATTGCTGCCAGTGCCACACGATAGTGAAGGTAGGAATAGGAGGAGATGGCAAATAAATGCGTGGCTGAGAAGTTGGTGCAGGAGGGAAAATTTTAGATTTCTGGATCGTTGGGATCTCTTCAGGGGAAGGTGGGACCTGTACAGAGAGGACAGGTTACACCCGAACCTGAGGGGCGCCAATATCCTTGCAGCCAGGTTTGCTAGGGTGGTTCAGGAGGGTTTAAACTAGTTTGCGAGGGGGATGGGAACCAGAGGAGTAGGTCAGAGGAAGAAGGGGATGGGGATAAGTCAGAGGAAGAAGGGGATGGGGATAAGTCAGAGGAAGAAGGGGATGGGGATAGGGATAGGTCAGATCTAACAGGTAGAGAGGCTTTGAGGAAGGAGAAGCAGAGTACAGGCTATAAAAGTAGTAAGGCGGATGGGTTAAAGTGCATTTACTTAAATGCAAGAAGCATCAGGAATAAGGGAGATGAACTGAGGGCTTGGATAAGTACATGGGACTATGATATTGTGGCTATCACAGAGAAATGGCTGACATCAGGGCAGGAATGGATATTGAACATTCCTGGTTTTCAGTGTTTTAAAAGGGATAGGGAGGGGGGCAGAAGAGGAGGAGGGGTGGCGATACTGGTCAGGGACAATATTACAGCTGCAGGAAGGGTGGATAATGTAGAAGGATCCTTTCTAGTCAATATGGGTGGAAGTTAGGAACAAGAAAGGAGCAGTTACTTTACTGGGAGTATTCTATAGGCCCCCCGGTAGCAGTAGGCATACTGAGGAGCAGATTGGGAGGCAGATTTTGGAAAGATGCAAAAATAACAGGGCTATTATAGTGGGAAACTTCCCAAATATTGATTGGCACCTGCTTAGTGCCAAAGGTTTAGACGGGGCGGAGTTTATTAAGTGTGTACAGGACGGATTCCTGTCACAGTATGTTGACAGGCTGACCAGAGGGAATGCCATATTAGATCTAGTATTAGGTAATGAACCAGGTCAGGTGACAGATCTATCAGTGGGTGAGCATTTGGGGGACAGCGACTACTGCTCCATAACCTTTAGCATTGTCATGGACAGGGATAGGAGCAAAGAGGACGGGAAGATATTTAATTGGGGAAAGGCAAATTATGAGGCTATAAGGTGAGAACCTGTGAGTGTGAATTGGGATGACATTTTTGAAGGGAAATGTACTATAGAGGTGTGGTCGATGTTCAGGGATCTCCTGCAGGATGTTAGGGATAAATTTGTCCTGGTGAGGCAGAGAAGGAATGGCAGGGTAAAGAAACCATGGGTAACAAGAGAGATGGAAAAACTAGTTAGGAAGAAGGCGGCAGCATACATAAAGTATAAGCAGCAAGGATCAGACAGGACTCGTGAGGAATATAGAGCAGCAAGGAGGGAACTTAAGAAGGGGCTGAGGAGAGTGAGAAGTAGACACAAAAAGGCTTTGGCGAGTAGGGTTAAGGAGAATCCCAAGGCTTTTTACTCGTACGTGAAGAGCAGAAGGATGGCTAGAGTAAAGGTAGGTCCGATTAAAGACAAAGATGGGAAGCTGTGCCTGGAAGCTGTGGAAGCGGATGAGCTTCTCAATGAATACTTCTCTTCAGTATTCACCAAGGAGAGGGGTCTTGATGACGCTGAGGACAGTGTTGGTAAGGGTAATGTTCTAGAGTATGTAGATATCAAGAGAGAGAGGATGTGTTGGAGCTGTTAGAAAATATTAGGACAGATAAGTCCCCGGGGCCTGATGGAATATTCCAAAGGCTTCTTTGTGAGTCGAGGGAGGGGATTGCTGAACCGTTGGCTAGGACCTTTAAGTCCTCGTCCATGGGGATGGTACCAGAGGATTGGAGGTTGGCAAGTGTTGTCCCCTTATTCAATAAAGGTAGTAGGGATATTCCAGGGAATTACAGACCAGTGAGCCTTACGTCTGTGGTGGGTAAGCTGCTAGAAAGGATTCTTAAGAGATAGGATCTATGATCATTTAGAGAATCGTGGTCTGATTAGGGACAGCCAGCATGGATTTATGAAGGGAAGATCTTGCCTCACAAGCCTGATAGGGTTCTTTGAGGAGATGACCAGGAAGATTGATGAGAGTAGTGCAGTAGATGTGGTCCACATGGATTTTAGTAAGGCGTTTGATAAGGTTCCGCATGGTAGGCTTCTTCAGAAGGTCAGAGGCCAAGGGATCCAGGGAGGCTTGGCCGTGTGGATTCAGAATTGGCTTGCCTGTAGAAAGCACAGGGTTGTGGTGGAGGGAGTGCATTCGAATTGGAGGTCTGTGACTAGTAGTGTCCCACAAGGATCGGTTCTAGGACCTCTACTTTTTGTGATATTTATTAATGACTTAGATGAGGGGGTGGAAGGGTGGGTTAGCAAGTTTGCAGATGACACAAAGATCGGTGGTGTTGTGGGTAGAGGGCTGTCGAAGCTTACAGAAGGATATTGATAGGATGCAGAGCTGGGCTGACAAGTGGCAGATGGAGTTCAATCCAGAGAAGTGTGAAGTGGTACACTTTGGAAAGACAAACTCCAAGGCGGAGTACAAAGTTAATGGCAGGATTCTGGGCAGTGTAGAGGAGCAGAGGGATCTGGGGGTTCATATCCACAGATCACTGAAAGTTGCCACACAGGTGGATAGGGTAGTTAAGAAAGCTTATGGGGTGTTAGCTTTCATAAGTCGTGGGATCGAGTTTAAGAGCCACGAAGTAATGATGCAGCTTTACAAAACTCTGGTTAGACCACACTTAGAGTACTGTGTCCAGTTCTGGTTGCCTCATTATAGGAAGGATGTGGATGCGTTGGAGAGGGTGCAGAGGAGATTTACCAGGATGCTGCCTGGATTAGAGAGTATGGATTATGAGGAGAGACTAAAGGAGCTAGGGCTTTACTCATTGGAGAGAAGGAGGATGAGGGGAGACATGATAGAGGTATACAAAATATTAAGAGGAATAGATAGAGTGGACAGTCAGCGCCTCTTTCCCAGGGCACCAATGCTCAATACAAGAGGGCATGGCTTTAAGCTAATGGGTGGGAAGTTCAAGGGAGACGTCAGAGGGAAGTTTTTCACCCAGATAGTGGTTGGTGCATGGAATGCGCTGCCTGGGGTGGTGGTGGAGGCTGATACGTTGGTCAAGTTCAAGAGTTTGTTAGATAAGCATATGGAGGAATTTAAGATAGAGGGATATGTAGGAGGAAGGGGTTAGATAGTCTTAGGAGTGGTTTGAAGGTTGGCCCAACATGGTGGGTCAAAGGGCCTGTATTGTGCTGTATTGTTCTATGGTTCTATGTATTTGAGGGATATAAAATTATGAAGAGATTGGAAGTGAGTAAGAAAGAAGGATCTATTTTCATTTGCAAAGGGGGACAGATATATAATAATTTGATTAAGGATTATAGGATGATAAGAAAAAAACCTTCTTGCCCAGAGTATGACAGAAAGGAAGTGGAAGGAATGCTCAAGACACTTAAATGTACTTGGATGCTTATGTGAAGAGTCAGGACATGCAAAGCCAAGAACCTAGCATTGGAACAAAAAAATAAACTGCTGGAAGAACTCAGTGGGTGAAGTAAGATCTTTGGAAGCAAAGGGATAGTCAACATTTTGGTTCAAGACCTTGTATTAGGATTGATAGAGTAGAGGGAAGATAGTCAGTAGATGGAAGTGAGAAGGAGGAGTGAGACAGAGGTTGGTAGATGATAGGTGGAACCTGATGAGGTGGGGGGGGGGGGGGAAGGTGATGGGCAGATGGAACCAGGTGGGGAAGGGGGAGGGGAGGCTGAGATGCTGGTAGGTGATCAGTGGGAAAAAAAAATAAAAATAAGGCAGATGGAGAAGGGGAGAGGTAGAGGCTGTTAGGTGATAGGTAGAAACAGATAAGAGTGATGGCCAGATGGTACCAGGTAGGGGAAGGGATAGAAAAGGTGAACCAAAGGAGAAGAAACCCAGGTTGATAGGGATGTGGGGATGGGCAAGATGGAACCAGATGGGGGAGGGTGAAGAGTCTAGGTGACAAGCGGGGCTGGGATGGAAAAGGGGAACAAAGGGAGGGAGAGAGAGATACACTAGCTGGGAGTGGTAAAGGAACACAGGGATGTGGGTTACCTGTAATTGGAAAATACAGGTCTTGCCAATATAGAGGAGGCCACGTTGCGAGCACCAAAAGCAAAATACCAGGTTGGAGGAGGTGCACGTAAATCTCTGCCTCAACTGGAAGGGCTGTCTAGGTCCCTGGATGATGGTGAGGGAGGTGGTGTAGGGACAAATGTTGCACTTCTTGGATGCACGGGAAAGTGCCAGGGGATGGGAGGGGTGGTGGGAAAGGATGAGTGGACTAGGGAGTCATGTAGAGAGTAGTTCCTGCAGAAAGAAGGGGAGAGGCGAAGATGTGGCAGGTAGTGGGATCCTGTTGGAGAGGGCAGATGTGGTGAAGGATAATATGCTGGATGTGGAGGTGAGTGGGGTGAAAGGTGACAGCTGGGGAACTCTATCTCTGTTCTGTCTGCGGAGAGACAAGGGGGAGGGGATGAGAGCAGATGTACGGGAAATGGAGGAAATGCATGTGAAGGCTCCATCAACTACAGAAGAGGGGGAGCCACATTTCCTTAAGTAGGGGGACATTTTAGAGGTCCTACATCTGAAAGCCTCATCTTGAGAACAGATGTGGTGGAGACAGAGAAACGGAGAGATGGGCAGCGTCCTTATGTTGGGGGGGGGGGGGGTGAGGTGAGGAGGTGTAATTGAGGTAAGTGCGGGAGTCTGTAGGTTTATAGTAGAGATCAACGATTCATTTGTCTGTGATAGTTGTCATACTCTCTTATGACATGGAAGGAGGCCATTCAGCCCCAGCAAGTTTAACCTATTCTCTCTTACATGCCCATCAACTCTAACAAGATTCTACCATCATCCATCTACACCAGAGGTAATTTATATAGCCCATCAACCTAATAACCTGATTGAAAGAAGAAATTAGAATGTCTATCATCACTTATTTTTCCTCCTCCCTAATATCTGCAAAATATAATATAACTGAAAGTCAGACCTTGTATTTATCTCAGTACTAGGTCCATCTGTAATAACGTAGACAAATTATTTTAATATTTTATAAAAAAAACTTTATACATGAACAATTATTCTGCAATGCTAGAATGATTTGTAGTATAATAAAAAGAACCTTACAATTTCATTAATTCCACCCAATTTTGTCGTCGAAAGCTTTGGCCTGGATGTAGGACGTGGCGGTGGCACAATCATACCTGTATTAAGTGGGGTGGTAGGTCTTGCTGGGGGCGATACTGGTGAGGAGATGGGGAGGAGGGGGTGGTCAGAGAGAAGAAAAAGTAAAATTTAAATGAGAAATGCCAATTGATAAAATGTCTAAAGATATTATTTTCCATGTGTCAAACTATTTCTAAAGAATACTTTCACATGCAGTGAAGAGAACTGTGAAGAATCCTGCATAAAGTAGTAATCACTTAACAATATACCTAAACTTAAATCCAGTTCTTATTATAGGTCTAAAAAAAATCAGACTTACATTGAAGATTAAATGAGAATGCTCTCATAATTATATGTCGTTGAAATTAAGACACATTCTGGAATCAAAACTAATCCCAACGAACAAATACAGGTTGCAGGAAATAGTAACAAAAAGTCCTTCCAAACAGATCCTCACCTGGTTTCACAATTCTCGATTTAACTTGTATGTTATTTTGCTATTTTTTCACATTTCCAAACAAAACAATTCCCCATATCTTGTGAATCAAGTTCAAACAATTTAGCTTGAATATTTTCATAAGCAAAATAATAATTTATAATTTTGTACTTAAGTAACAATTGTTGCAAATCAGTTACATGTATTTTTTTGTTATCAGTCATTTAAACCTCTATATTGGAAAGAACACTTGTTTCCCATGTTGGAAGTTTCTTTCTAACTGCTCCCTCCTCCATCAACCCTGTTGATACAAAAATATTGAAGCTCCTCAAATACTTTACCATTAATTGCTTTGTTGATTTCAATTTATCACAGAGCAAAGACTATGATATAACAGAGGTCAATATCAGTGGTGAATAAAATAACAAACAAAGGAAAAAATCTTCTTGGTAAGTAGACATTAATAAACTTTGATAGATTTAAGAGAACATGATTTATCAGAGTGAGATGCAGCAGATTTATGCTTAAACCCATCAAAAAGAGCTCCATGTATTAGTTAATTAGCATGAGAAGGGTGAACTTGAACATCAGCATTCTTTTTGCAATTTATAGTTGATTAGTGCAAGCCTTAGAGAAAGTGGAGTTTAAAAAAATTCCAACATTTAAAAAGACATTTTAACCAGAAGATGCAGTTATCTGACACTGTGATATTAACATTTGATTCTCCACATTTAATTCAAATCTATTCCTTTTGCAGATGCGACAATATTGCCCAAGCTGCTTATGATCAGGTCTTTGCAATTGCATTTCTGAACCAGCCTCCAAGAGTGCAAAATAGTTCAAGAAATGGCTAATTAATCAAGTTGACACACAGCCTTATTCTAATAATCTCAGAATTTAACACTGTGCAGGGAATGTAGCAACTTTGTCTAATTTCTAACAAGCACTTAATCAGATGGAGCATTAATCATATGATATATGGTATAACAAATTTCAGCTCACTGTGCCTCCAGGCCGTAGCACTTATTTATTTCATCTGTGAAGTACAGATTCCAATATCCAATCAAATTAAACCCTTTCAGGTCAGGCATAGATCAAGGTAAACAATCTAACCTACAACCTTGTAGGTTTTCCATCAACCTACAAGAATGTTTTTACCCAGATCTTTGAGGGCATGTTCTGCAGAACCTAGATGAATGCTCCATCACTAACAGTAGACATCCTGACCTCACTTAAATTGTACCAATTGTACTAATCAAATGTCAACGTACAGATCTCCCCCAGTTAACAAAGAATTTTGATTCTTATAGAATGACACCGATTTCCATGGATGATTAAAAAAAAGTCAGAAGCCAGTCAATCTCCTCCCAGTGAGGATGCAAGTTGAGCTTCTTTTGACAGGTTGAAATATAGAAGTTGAAACTTACAAGTAATTCATCCAATGGCCATTGTCGCCAGATGGAAGAGCGCAAGTGTTCAAGAGATACTTTTCTAATGTTAAATAGCTTGTTTGTTTCACAAGTTAAATTAGGTAAAACCCTTCAATGTAGCAAAGTAAACACTTGCTAATCAGGGGAAGCCTGTATTTTTTTCTCCAAAATTTAGTTAATGAGACTTTCAAAACATATTGGGCTGAATAGCCTGACAACTGTTTTAGAAACAGCTTCCTCTTGTCTATATGAATTAAAATCTTAATCCTAATAACAAAATATATATTGCACCATCTGTGTTTTACTTTTCTTACTTACTCTTCCAAACGTAGTGATTTTTGAATTGCCAATTTAAAAATATTAATCTTTGTAATAAACTAATTTCCCCAATTATTCATAATTGATCAGTAAGAGTGCATTATCTGACCCCAAATAACACAACCTAGAATTAGAGGTACTAGATTATTTGAAAATTACTTTAACTAAATACAGAAAATAGAATGCTATTTTTAGAACTCAGCTTCAAAGGTATACAAGTTATAGAAAATTTGCAGATTACAGTGAACTAGTTTGGCATAGTCAGTGCATTCACACTTGTATGAGTGTAAAGGTGCACAATGCAGAGTAATTTTCCTGTCAGTTAAAAGAAATTTATCCAAACTACTTCACTTTGAAGTACAGATGTGTTGATATTAAAAGTCCAGGGCATAAAATATTAAGCAGTTTGTACAAATCATATTTGGCATACCATTATTTAAATGAGTAACCACAGGCGTTAAACTAACATCCACAGGTTGAGGTGCAGAGGAGGGAAAACTTCCAGTGTCATTCTCTTCAATTGGTAGTTTCTTGCTGCCTGTAAAATCACTCTGAAGGTCACTTTGGTCATCAAAAGTGCTGTTGGAAGACGACAACTGAAAGGAGGCCACAGGAGGATTGGAGTTTGATGGCGCTTTAACTTGTGTTGGTTCCTTCAACTCTACGTTTAAAGGTCTGCTTGAACTTAGCTCATCATTAAATGAAATCCACTGAGTCCGTGAAGTAGGAATGAAAGTATGACCATTTAAGGTCTCTAAAATTGCTGCTACACTAAAACCTGAACCAGGACTAGGACTCTTAGACTCACAGCTTGACTGGTGTTTCACTGAGGACTCATATTCTACACCCCATGGTGAATTAGGACTCGAGAAACTTGAGCTCCCTTCATGCCATGTTAATTCAGCTGAAGGAAAAGGAATATATGCAATAATAAGTGTAGAATATAAACTTTATGATATATACTGTCATCCTCATGAGGCATTTTTTTCCAACGAACAACTAAGCTATCTAAATGAGTTTTATTGGGGGTGTTCCGCATGTTTTGAGAATAAACAACCTACAATGGCTGCAGGTGCTTAATTCTTTTAAAACTTACGAAATTACCTAAACTCAAATATTAATGGTATATTAGCCATAACTCATTAGTAAGGTGGGTGTAGGAATAGGGGTCAATGTATTAATGTCAGTTATCCAATTTAAAATATGATGCAATTAAATAAATATTTCACCCTTTTGGTGGTTAGCTGGCAAAATGAAATTACAGAAAATTAACAAAACAGAATTGTACATTCTTTTAAAAGATCAAAATCCTAATCACATTAAGCAAGAAGTAACTAAAGAAATCGTAAACAAAGTGGTTAATAAATTAAAGCAAAAAATGAAAACCAGGGCTTTTGAACTTTCTAATATTATTCTGAAAATCCACTTTAAACTTGCTTAGATGAGATGGGTCAAAATGTCAGCTGAATCAATTGTTTTTATAATTTACTAAATTCATCCCAAAATCAAAGGAGTTCTACTTCTCATTTTCCAATTATTCATTACCAATTTTACCAAGGCAAAAACCTATGCCAAGATATCACAATTCTACACCAAAAATATCATCAACCAGCTATGCCTTACACTACTGCTTAGTGAATATAAGCTATATAAAAATTGCCTGTTCTCCAAACAGGTTCTACAGCACTCTTCGACTTTCATTGGCCAATTTTTAGCTTCTCTACAAAATGCTAAGTAAATACATTATAAAGTACCTTCCTTCAAATATGATAACTGTGTTTTATATAACATCATCTACTTTAAAAGGTTTTAAAGAATCCTTCAAATAAACGTTCATTGGAAACATTTAGCAATCTAGTAATAGCAATATAGTTAAAATTAAAAATAAATGGGATAATCAATGAAACTACTGTAATAGAAGCAATATGTCATAATGCTTGTTTCTATTACAATTTAGATAAAAGAGCACGGGTTTTCGAGTCGTCAATCTACCCAAGAAATTTCATCAAAATACTACTATGTCTCTTTATATTGCACAGCCCTGGAATTCATTAGAAGGTTATGTCAGTTTTCATGTTATGTGCAGCTAAAATGGGTGAAACCAAACAGGTGTTTTTGGAAAAGCCATATGAATCATGATGTGACTAAAACACATTCATTTTCTACATATCAATCAGCAAGGTGGTATTACTGCCTAACCATTCATGTAATCTTTAATATTAAAATAGCAGCTTTCAAATATAACAAAGTTGAAAAATATAGTTTCAGAATACTTGTAATCTTCTTATTGAAAACACCTCAACAAGCTAATTAATGAGGTGCTTTGTACTTCTGTTGCCTTTTAAAAGCTTCGTTACTGTTCTACAATTCCCCATTATAAAACCACTTTGCTGGATACAAAAAAAAACAAAACGTTCAATAGTACAGCTTTTCAATACATTAAAGTCTTATTTACCTGAAGTAAACAGCGTGTGTACCTCAGAAGTGTTACTTACTGGAAGGAAATGAAAAGCTAGGAACAAAGTTAAGAAAAACAAGAAGGAAGACGAAAGCAAAACTAGTTAATGAAATATAATGCCAGAATAATTACATTTTAAAAGTCCATTAACAAAACAAATTTAAACTGTTAATAAGAAGGACATGGACAATTATACCCACAAGAATTCCCTTGTTCTCATTGTGAACTAGACACAATACTGACTGAGATGGTCACATTAAAAATAGCATCCAACATCTACAAAACCATAACGTCTACAGCACAGGAAACACCTAATGCATCCATGTCTCCATGCCATTCTTAGATGATGCAAAACTAAATCAACTGCCTTGTTACCTTCCTTGGTATTAACCAAATTTCCATTCAAAGTTGCAATAATCTCTATCTCAACCCTTCCAGAGACAAGGCTTTCCATGCTCTAACAACTAATGTAAATTAATTTCTTCTTGATGAATCCTAGTCGAAGATGTCCATCTAAGGAAAGCAGCATTTTGATATTCACTGCTATCAAAATCTTAAACATTTTAAACATCACTATTTAACCTTCTCTGATCTAATAGAAATAAAACCAGTATCCTGAGTCTCTGCTCATGTTTGAAATTTTACTTATTCCTGTCATTTTTGGGTTGTGGGCATTGCTGGACATGTCAGCCACATTGTTGCGCTCCTGGACTTGCTTACCAGGTAAGGAAGAGTTTCAATGACAAACCTTTGGTTTCATAGTTGCCTAACCATTGTTACTTGCATTGTTACAACTTTTAAAACCTAATATTTTTTGTAGAACTGTTATGGCTTAGAAGTAGAATATTTAGGTGATCAAGTTATTTGCTGGCTCTATTCCGTCACAGCTCTGCAAATTTTTTTCCTTCAGTTGCCATCCAGTTCCCTTTTTCAAGCCCCGATCAAGTCTGTTTCCACAACCATGACACACAGTGGGTTCTGCATCATCACTCAATCTGTGTGAAAGAAAGTTCTTTTCTCATAATGCTCCTCTACTATATGCTCTTCCATTTTAATCTTTGACCCCTTGTCCTTTGAGCCATCAGTTAATGGAAACAGCTTCCCTCCATTTACTCTTTCCCTGGAGTTTGTTGGAACAACATTTACAAATTCAATGTGAGGTCTGTACGCCACTGAATTACCTTTTTGGAGAGGGAGCTTTCCCCAAAATTATCTCCATCAAATTTGAATATGGCCCATTGTTTGATACGGTTACCACATTCACAGTCAGAGCAGGGTTTGGTTTACCACTTGTGCATTAATTTGCAATATTCCACAGGTGCTATCCTAATCCTCTTCAGATCCATCTATGCTCTTCAAAGCTGGTGAAACTTTAGCTGCAGTACTTATCTGGCTGGTCCAATTGATTTTCTGGAAATGGCAACCCCCAGGATATTGAAGCTGAACAATTCAGCAATGGTTATACCACTGAAAGTCAAGGGTAGGTGGTCATACTGCCTCTTGCTGGAGACACAAGAGACTACAGATGCTGGAATCTGGAGCAAAAAACAAACTGCTGGAGGAACTCAGTGGCTCAGGCAGCATCTGTAGAGAGAAATGGACAGTCGATGTTTTGGGTTGAGACCCTTCATCTGGACTGACGAAGGGTCTCAACCCAAAATGTTGACTGTCCATTTCCCTCTACAGATGCTGCTTGACCTGCTGAATTCCTCCAATAGTTTGTTCGTTTATCTTGTGCAGGAGATGTTCATTGCCTGACAGTTTGTGGTGTGAATGTTACTTAACAGCTATTAGCCAATGTTGAAATATTGCTGTATGTAGGCATGGGCTGTTCATTTGCTAATAAATTGCAAATACAATTGAACATTAAGCAATGATGCCTATTGCCTTCAGTTTTACTCTCATGATGTAACTAAAATTCAGCTCTTTGATCTATGTTTGGGCCAATGCCAAGTTCTCTAATATCATCACTCTAGTTTTTGCATATCTTTCTAACTTCCAAGCAGATTCACTCCTCCCACTCTCTTGCCACTTATTGGTCAATAGAAAACAACCAGTGGGGTGGTAGTGCCTTATTTGCAGAGATTTGTCCTTGACTTCTCAAGGATGTCCTCTCACCACATTTTAATATCTTCCAGTGTCACATTCTCAAAGAACTCCAGCAGATTAGTCAAAATTATTTTTCATTTCAAACTTTCATATTATTCTTTTCAAGGTGTTCTGTTATAACTTTCATTATAGATTTCAGCATTTTGCCTATCAATGATACTAGGCTAATAGCTCAGAGGTTTCCTATATTGTAACTGTCTTCTTTCTTAAATAGTGAGGTTTCATTGGCTACACTCCAATCCACAGGAAAAATTCCACAAGAGTCATAGCTGGTGATAGAGTTATACAGCAGGGAAAGAGGCCCTTTGGCCCAACTTGTCCATGCTGAGCAAGTTGCCTACCTGAGCTAGTCCCATTTGCTTGTGTTTGGCCCAAATCCCTCAAAATCTTTCCTATCCATGTACTTGTCAAAATGTCTTTTAAATTTTGTAATTGTACTTGCCTCTACCACTTCCTCTGGTAGCTCGTTCCATATGAGGATAGGTTGAGTGAACTAGGGGTTTTCTCTTTGGAGAGGAGGACGATGAGAGGTGACTTAATAGAGGTGTACAAGATGATAAAAGGCATAGATCGAGTGGACAGTCAGAGACCTTTTCCCAGGGCGACAATGGCTAACACAAGGGGACATAATTTTAAGGTGATTGGAGGAAGATACAAGAGGGATGTCAGGGTAAGTTTTTTTTCCACACAGAGAGTGGTGGGTGCATGGAACGCGCTGCCAGCAGAGGTTGTGGGGGCAGATACATTAGGGACATTTAAGAGACTCTTAGACAGACACATGAATGATAGAGAAATGGGGGGGGGGGGGGGGGTGCTACGTGGGAGGGAAGGGTTATAGATCTTAAAGCAGGATAAAATGTCGGCACAACATTGTGGGCTGAAGGGCCTGTACTGTGCTGTAATGTTCAATGTTCTATACATCCACCACCCTCGGTGTGATAACATTTCTCCTTGTGTCTCCTTTGAATTTCTTCCCTCTCACCTTAAACCTAAGCCCTCTAGTTTTAGACTCCCCTCCCGAGGAGAGGACTGTGACCATTTACCTTATCTATGTCCCTCATGATTTTATATACCTCCATAAGGTCACCCCTCAGCCTCCCACACTTCAGGGAAAGAAGTCCCAGCCTATCCAGTCTCTCCTTGCCCTCCACACCCAGTAACATCCTTTTGAATCTTTTTGGCAACCTTTCCAGTTTAATGACATCCTTCCTATAGTTAGGTAACCAGAACTACACACAATACTCCAAGCGTGGTTTCACCAACGTTTTGTACAATTGTAAAATGATGTCCCAACTCTCATAATGTCCTGACTGATGAAGGCAAGTATGCCAAAAGCCTTCTTCACCACCCCACCTTTGGGCAATTATGTACTTGTACTCCTAGATCTCTCTGTTCTACAACACTCTCCAGGACCCTGCCATTTACTATGCAAGTCCTGCCCAGGTTTAGCATATCAACATGCAACAATTTGCATTTGTCTGAGTTAAATTCCACCTGCCATTCCTTGGCCCACTTTCCCAGTTGATCTAGATCCTGCTGTAATCTTAGATAGCCTTCATTACTATACCATCAATTTTGGTATCATCTGCATACTTACTAACCCTGCCATCTACATTCTCATCTAAACTGTTCATATATATGACAAACGACAGTAACCCAGAACCAATCCCTGCAGTGCACTGCTGGTCACAGGCCTCCAATCTGAAAAACAACCCTCCATTACCATTCTCTTTTTTGTATCCAATTAGCTAGCTCACCCTGGATCTCATGTGATCTAACCTTTCTAATCAGCCTACCATACTGGACCTTGTCAAAGGCCTTGCTAATGTCCATGTAGATAACATCTACTACCCTGCCCTCATCAATCCTCTTGGTCACCTCTTCAAAAAAAAACTCAAATTCATCAGACACAATTTCCCCCACACAAAGCCATGCTGACTACCCCTAATCAGCCCTTGCCTTTCCAAATGCAGGTAGATCTTGTTCCTCAGAATCCCCTCCAGAAACTTTCCCATCATTGATGTTAGGCTCACTGGCCTGTAGTTCCCTGGCTTGTCCTTGCAGCCCTTCTTAAATCAACACTACATTAGTCACCGTCCAGTCTTCCTGGACCTCACCTATGGCTAACGATGATACAAATATCTCTGCCAGGACCCCCACAATTCCTTTCCTAGCTTCCTACAAAATCTGAGGATACACTTGGTCAGGCCCGGGGGATTTATCCACCTTTTTGCATCACCTCTTTTGTAATGTGGATGCGCTTCTGGACATCACAATTATCTTCCCTGAATCCCTTAGCTTCCATGGCCTTCCTTATGGTAAATACCAACAAGAAATATTCATTTAAGACCTTGCCCATCTCTTGTGGTTCCAAACACTATGACCACACTGATTCTTTAGGGAACCTATTTTCTCCCTAGTTATCCTTTTGCTGTTAATACACTTATAGATTCTCTTAGGATTCCCCTTTACCTTATCTGCCAAAGCAATCTCATGTTCTCTTTTCGCCCTCTTAATTTCCTTCTTAAGTGTACTCCTATATCAATTATATTCTTCAAGGGATTCGCTTGACCCTACCTGTCTATACCTGACATTTGCCTCCTTTTTCTTCATCAGAGCAATATCCCTCATGAACCAGGGTTCCCTGAACTTACCAGCCTTGCCCCTCACTTTAACAGAAGCAACGCTGGCCCTGAACTCCACTTGTCAAATGTCCTTTTACCTGCATAGAGTCTCTCCCAATCAACCTTTGCAAGTTCCTGTCTAATGCCATCCATCTATTTAACTTTGGTAGATGGTAATCAGTGCATCTATTATCTCGAGATCTACGTCTTTCAAAATTCTGGAATGTAGCTCATTAGTCCCTGGGATGTATCAGCATTCAAGTTACGTCGTCCCCATTTAATATTTTATGTCTATTTTGGTAATGACCCTACTTTTATTCCCTTTTTCAAAAATTAGAAAACTGTAACTTCTGCAGTTGTTTTTTGCTGGCATCATTCAGATTGCCTGTCTTTTGTATCTTTTAATCATTTTGTCACATTGTTGGAAAGTACTATTTGTATCTGTCCCAAGCCCCATACTATGGCAAACCAATTTCCATTTCGTAAAGGTGCAAAAATGACAGCATAACTCTTTAGTCACACACTCCTGGTAAATCTGTCTCTTTATTCAGGGTCACACCAACACAAGTAAATGGTTCTAATTTTTTCTAAAGTTGTAAATGTATATTTCATTTATTTAAATTGATGTATTCTTGACTTTCACTTTACCCTTATCTACATAATTTACTAGAAACCCTCAATATATTTATATCACTCAAACTGGTGCTCCCTGGTTACTCTCCAATAGTCACAAGAATTTTTGCAGCATGATGATCGAACACAGTAATATTCCAGTTGCAATGCATCATAAGGCCTTAGTGTAAACTCTGTATACCAGTTCAAGATCACATTTTTTTTAACTGCATCTTTGATTGGTCACTAATAATGTTCCATAATCTTTGATTCCTTTTAACTTATAAATTTCCTGTTTGTTCCCATATATTTCTTGTTCATTTTGTAGATTTTTCTTCAAATATGTAATACTTTATGTCACTATTAGTGATAATCTCAATTTTCCCTTTAGCTGGTCAATTGTATAACTGATCTGAATTCTTCTGCAAATTACTGCTGCTATCTCTTTTGAAATTAGCTTCAATCTTGACATGGGAATGAGCACTAAATCTTGCAGTAGTTAACTTAATATTTTGCTTCTCTTTAGTATTACATCATTGCCTTTGCTCTTTAAGCCAATACCTTAATCATTGCCACATTCTCGCCTGATTTCTCATGGCACTTAGTGGAACCTTGCCAAGTCAAATCTAAATAACAGCACAATCCAATAAGAAGTCATTTTACTGTAATGAGAATTGTTCCTAGGATGAGGGAGACTACAGTTACTTGGGATAGACTAGAGGGGCTGGGACTGTTTTCATTAAAGAGAAAACCAAGGGGAGATCTGATAAAAGTATATATGAAATAATGAGCGCTCAGGACAGAATACAATGGATAGTGGGAGGTTGTTCCTACTGGTGGAAGGGTAAAGGTCACAGATATAAAATAAATGGGAATAGAATTAACAGTGACATGAGGAAATCACCCTCATTACATACACCTATAATTTCCTGATTATATTATGCCCCATCACTACTTTTATTTTTTGGGAGATTATATACTACTCCTATCAATATTCCTGCCTTTTTCCGTTTCTCAGCTCCACAAACTGATTCTAGTTAATTTTCTAACCTATGACCCTTCTACTATCCTGCCTTTGTCCCATTTGTTAAAAATCAGGTCAACCCCACCTCTTTTTCCATTTTGCTTATCTCTTATTAAAGGTAAACATCCTGGAATATTTAATTCCCAGTTTTGGTCAGAGTACCATGTCTCTGTAGGGACTATTAGATTGTGCCCATTTATTTTTATTTTTGTCATTAGTTCACCAGTCATAAACAAGACAGGTTTGTGCATGCAGATATAGACCATGCAATTTTATCTTTGCACATTTTTCCCTGCTCTGACTTTTGTGCAATTACATACACAAGAATTAAAGCACAAAAGCAGTCCATTTAGCTCATTGCATACGGGCGTGCTGGTTTTTCAACTTCAGCTAATGTACTTCCAAACACAAACAGAAGTTGCTAAAAATTCAGAAGTCTATCAGCATCCATTTATAAAGACAGGTCTCCAGCAACTTTTACTTTGTTTCAGAACTTTTTGTTCCATCTGTGTATTTTTCTACTGTCATTCATGTACATTTTTTCCAAAGTGCTTTTACCTCCACAAGTGACGAAAAAAATGTTTATTACCATACATAAAACATTACGTTCACTTCTTTTTCAATAGATGATTTTCAGTAATAAATTTTTCCTCATTACCTTTGAGAAACACACAGAAAAGTCACTAAGTGCCATTTAAAACATCTGTTTAGGTTATTTGAATAACACACCTGCTGATTAAAAAAAGGATATTGTGGCAACTGTAATGTGATTACAGAACATTAATAGAAAATAAATACACAAACTCTATTCATTTATCTTAGCTTAAATGACTTGGGATGATAATTAACACAATTAAAGTTGAAAATTCTATGTAAGAGATGTTTGTTGCATACTTACTAGATTTAAGATAATTTCTAATTGTATGAACTATTTTGTAGTCCAAATAAAAGTATTTTGCACTATAAGTGAGTAACATTGTTATAGTCAAAAGAGAATTACTGACAGAGCACATATACCATTCAGTTCAAGTTTATTTAAAGATTATTGAAAATGCACCAAGGCAGTAATGGACGATGACTTTTAAGAAGAAAACATTGAAGCAGGGTGTGCCCTGCCAATTTTGTAGGTGGCCAAGTAGCAATATTTTAATCTGATCCAGGGCCTTGTGTACAATAGAATGGCCTTGCATGCTGAAGAATACAGGGAAGGGAAGGGAAGGGAAGGGAAGGGTTGAGAGAACTTGGGGTGGTGGGGAGAAGGACAGAAACAGTGGAGTCAGGGTAGTCATGTTTGAGATGGCAAGACCAGAAATTTGATCATCAAGGGAAGGGGCATTGATGGGACATCAGAACAGATGATGCTGGTGGGCAGTTGAAAAATTGACCAATACAAAAACAAGCCTCAGTTCTCTTGATAAGCCTTGCTATGATATCAAAATATGCATTGTTTGCCATTTGCTAAATGTCACTGTGCATGCCTGCTGGTCTTGGTGTGCATACTTATAATGCACAGAGGATCTGGAACAAATTTTGGAAAGTGGAACAAAGGATCCAATCACATCAGGCTTAGATTAAATTTTGCTACACAGAAGAACTTTTAATTGAAGCTCCTTAATCTAAAACTGTCACTGTGTAGAAAAGATGCAAGAAGATACCTATTTTCTTTCTACAAAATGGCAGGGAAAGTTAAAATCTGATATTGTGATCACGGAAGTTCAAACTGGAAAGGCATTTAAAAAAAGTATGGTAAATCACGTGAATTATCCTCAAGCCAATTTCTGAAGGCATAAGGCATTAGGTCAAACATGGGTAAAGAAATCTCCGACTGATTACCACATAGGGTTTTCCCTCATTATCAATTTATTAAACACTGCTTGGAAAGATCATTTATGGCAGCAAGGACACAGAATTTGCTTTGGGTGGGTGGGGCTTCAATTTCCTTCAAAATGAATAACTCAAATGGCACAGTTAATGACTGAGCCCTGAAAGAGAGCAGTCAGACTGGGCATATGGCGGCACATAGAAAGAGGAAAAACTCACAATCTTGTCCGTACAGATGCAAAAGTTCATGACAATATTGGAAGAAATGATGACTTCAGTCACAGTGGAGTTTTTATTCTGAGAACACCCATCATTGTGTCCAAATCCAATAGATTCAAAACATACTAGGAGCTCAAACCTGGTAAGTCATGAGGTGCTGTGGGCCAATGGCAGCAGCAGAAATGTTTACTACTATTAATTGTAATTTCATGGCCCTGCTCTTGCTATTTACACTGAGCTGGAGGACCAACTCTGGATTAATACGGACTCCAGAAGAATATGCTAGGAGCAGCATGCAGAACTATACACAGGCCTACATGCATGCCTAACCATGGTAAGAGAAATATTGCAGGCAGAGCCTAGCGATCCCTTAGTTTACAATTCTGCAGTTCTGCCACATCAAATTGTGAATGGTGGTGGGCAATTAAACAGCCATTCAGTTAAGGAAGATCAATAAATATCTTTATTTTAATGATGGCCAAATCCAGTGCACAGGAGCTTAGAAATAGGAATGGACCATTTCATCCTTTAAATCTGTTCCACTATTCAATGGATATTCTGAAACCTCTCTCAATAAATTCAACTTTTAGCCATATTACTTATCTTTGATTATTGAAAGCTTACCTAAAATAAGTGTACCAAAGACAAGACATTTGTAATGATCTTCAGTTAGCACTGCTGAATTAATCAATACAGAGAAATACAGGATCATTGGGATTGGGCAGGAAAATGGAGTTGAAACCAAAGGTCAGATCAGCCCTGACCTAGTAATTGACAGGGCAGGCTCAAGGGGCCCCATAGCCTATTCCTGCTCCTATTTCTTATATTCTTGTAGAAGACAAAGTATTCTGCAGTATGTGAATCACTTTCTGACATTAGAAAGACCCTCCACTTGCAGCTCTAACAACATTTAAAGAAAAAGCACTAGAATATCCAGCTTCACACTATTCAAGTTACAACTTGCTTGATTGGCATCCTATCCATCACATTAAACATTTACTGGCTTTTCCACTAATGCACTCATTGGAAATGTTCACCATCTATAGGACACACTGCGGTAAGCTGCCAAGGCTGCCAACAGTACTTTCCAAACCCATAAACAACAAACCAGAAGTAGAAGGGCACAATCTCCAAAGTCACATGCCATCCTCACTTGGAAAAGTACAATCATTCTCTCATTGTTGAGGGAACAAAATCTTGAAATTCTCTTACACTACTGCATGGTACATTTCATGGAGTGCAGGCAGTTCAAGAAGATGCCACACAACCAGAAGTGCAAATGAAAACAGGCAATAAATGTGACCTTGACAGCAATACCTACCTCCTATGAATGAAATCAAGGTGTATATATCAATCTGAGAAAAGGAGATACAATTGATTTTCCAAATATACAGAATCCTATTTACTTTGCCTGGCTGCATCCTTAACTGTCCTGAATAGGAAAAAAACCATCTCTGCATGCTTAGATATACTGATGCACACTCTTTCAAAAGTCATAAATGTGAATATTTAGAAAGCAGGGAGCCTTTGCTATTCAAACATTAAAACTGCAATAAGGTTCAATTGTAAAAAAATACAGAAAACTGGAAGCACTCAGTTAGCCTGGCAGCATCTGTGGAAAAAAAGAGTTGGCATTTCAGGTTGATGACCTTTCATCACAATGATGAAAAGTTGGAAATCAAAAAAATTGCAGAGAAGAGGAAGAAGTGGAGAAAACCAAGTGGGATGGACACTAGGAGAGACAGAATACGAGAAAAGTTGTGGAGTCAACTGAGAGAAGGTATTGAAGGCTTGTTAACTGTATCTGATCTGTCTGTAGGAGTTGAAAATAAAAGGAGATGAATGAGGAAATGAAGAGAAAAAAAAGAAAAAAAATTGCTGTAATTGTGCCATACAAATCAAATGCAGTTGTTGGAAACCTGAAAACAAATGCTGGAAATACTCAGTTTTGACAGAAAATGGAAAAACTGATTACCTGAACCTGACGAATACTGGAAGTTGATTTCTAATTCTCCAACTTCCAGTAACTGCTCCCCCTCTGTCCCTTTTCTCTCTCCTCCTGAACTATACAGCACTCATCATCCTGTCTTTTTCTCCTCCTCCTCCTCCTCCACCGTCTGCCCACTACCCACAAACTCCTCCCACTGATTCTTCCCCCCACTACTCCCATCTGCCCTCTCCACCTCCCTCCCTTTATTCCATATTCCACCTTCCTCTCCTATCAGATTCCATCGTCTTCAGACCTTTGTCATTTCCACCAATCACCTCTGAGCTTCTGGCACTATTCCCACTCTCCCCTCCCCCATCTGCCTATCACACCCCCTGGATCCACCAATCACCTGCCAGTTCTTGCCCCACCCCTTCCCTCCACCTTTTTATACTGGCTATCTCAAAACAGTCTTTCCAGATGAAGAAGTGATTCAGTCGCACCTACTGCATTCGGTGTTCACACAGTGGTCTCCTCTACGATGGAGAAACTAAATACTGATTGAGTGATTACCTTGTGGAGCACCTGCTTTTAATCCACAGGATTAACCCTGATCTTCCAGCTGTCTGCCACTTTAAATTCTCCATCCTACTCTGATCTATTCATCTGCAGTCTCCTGCACTGTTACAATGAGGCCCAATGCAAGCTTGCAGAACATCTCATCTTCCATTTGGGCACATTGTAGCTTTCCAGATTCAATATCAATTTCTCCAACTTTAGTTAATTTGTTTTTTTTTCCTTTCTGTGTCAGAACTGGCCACTTTTGCCTGTCATCATTTTAGCTCAGTTTTTATTGTTCTATTAGTATAACCTGGCCTGTTGGGTATGTATCACACCTCTGCTATTAGCTACATATCACACAAAGTAGTATAACGGGCTTCTAAATGCTACCTTAAGTTATTTAGTCTCATCCTACCAGAGATACTCCCTATGTTTTACTCATCGTTCCCTACCTTCCCTGCTATTGAAAACTAACCTCTCTTTCTCAGTTTTGACAAAGAATTTCAGATGTGAAACATTAATGCTTTTATTTCCACAGATGCTACTTGACCTGCCGAGTGTTTCCAGCATTGTTTTAATTTAGCAGAGAAACAAAGTTGGTTTTAAATTGGAGTAAGGATGGGGGAGGGATGGATAAAACAAAGGGAGTATCTCTGATAGGGTGAGGCTAGGATTGTGGATGGGATAAGGTGGTGATTATGCCATCTTATTGATAGGTTAATGAGAGAAATTAGAAGAGAGACCGGCCACAAATGAACCTGTAATAGCTGTAAAATGCAGGAAATGTCCAGCAGATCAGGCAGTGCCAATGGGGAGAGAAAAAAACAAGACAATATTATGGTGGGATAATCCAGTTCTGATACAAACAGAGAAAGTGAGTTACTTAAAATTGTTGGAATTCAATATTGAGTTCAGAAGGCTGCAACATGACTAAATGTTCTCATCTATCTCCCCCAGCCACTCCTCACGCACTTAACAAGCAAAAGCAGGTCTTTTGCCTCTTTCCTTCCTACCATCTAGGGACCTAAGCAGTCCTTCTGAACTCAATATCGAATTCAACAATTTCAGGTTTACTCACTACTTTTGTTTGTAATTTTCTCTGTCTGTAATTTTCAACAGTCATACAAAATAAATGTTTTTTTCCTCTCTGGGGTTTAAACAATTGGCCTGAATACAGAAGCCGTGACTGTATTGCCATGTGATAAGCATTGTTTTACATCTATGTAAACCAACATATATATATTAATTATATACCCGATTATACCAAAATAAATATAGAGTACTTTAACATATTGTTTCTCAATGAAGTAAATGCCTGTGGTTGACAAATGAATGTGCTATTTTATTTCATGAACAAATGTGAAGTAACAACATAATACTTCCTCTGCATTTCATTAAATTGAGAGCACCCCGTAATCACTGCTAAAAACTAAAATCAATTCAAGTGGAGCTTCAGTGTGGGAAGAAAAAACCTTAAAGAAACAGAGACTCGGATCAATAGAATACCATCATCATGTAATTAATGGTATCAAGTAACAAGGAGATTATTAGATCAAATGAAAGCATTAGCAATTGCTTAGAATACAGTAAACATTTATTGGATTATTCTGCACAAGGGGTTGATCCAGCAGTGTTAATTAGAACAAAAAAAATCCCAAGAATCATACACTTCACTTAAAAATGTCAAATATTACCTTTACTCTGTTCAAAATATTTACACACTTGAACAACAAAAGAACCTAAATATCTACCTGATGAAGTAATTGATGTGGATGAAGATGAGGAATCAAGTGGAGGTCCAAACAATGGATCCAATGAAAACAAATCACTGCTGACCCGTTTGGCACTATATAATTTAAATCAAAAGAGAAAGTTTTATTGTATTGCACCATCCCATTAATCATCAATAGAGTAAAATTCTAATCATCTGGTACTTATGTTTTGGATTTGACTCCAACTAACACCTAAACACACTTTTATTTACATGTTACAATAATAGATACAATAAATTTTCAGTGAACCAGGTGAGTTTAAGAAGAGCAGGAAATGTACAAGCACTTCAGACCCTGGCTCCAGCTGCAAAACTATCCACATTCCTAACCCTTGGTGTTCTGGACGCCAGTCTTAGCTCTGGCCACATACTCTGCTCCAGCTGCACTCAGCAACTCTGGTTCTGGCTATACACCGCACTTGCACTCTGCTTCCTGGCTCACATCCTGGACTAATGGGTGAGACTGACGTCGGACAATCAGATGCTAGATTTTCGGAGCTTTACTGTAATTTTATTTTAGTTGGCATGAAGCTCATTATTCCCAATATAATTGCTAATGCCTGTGTAACTGACAACATGTTAATGAACATGGTCCCAGAAACAGGCATGGAGTCAGCCTTTCACGTTTTGTTCACTATAAAATCATTGCACATGTGGACTGTATTTTGCCCACAATCGCTTCATGAATCATATATAAACAAACATATACATGGTTTGTGAGTGGGTAACGCAATGGTAGATGATGTAGAAACATAAGACATTCGGATCTATGAAAGATAAGCAGCAATATTTTCATAGTGCTAAGAGAACTGGAACTGCAGAGAAGCACAGAAATCATTTAAAGCTTGTGCATTGCTCCAAAAAGTATTCTTTATGCCTCAGTGTCAAAGATGTACTTTCATTCCATCTTAGAAACATAGAAAAACTACAGCACAATTCAGGCCCTTCAGCCCACAAGGCTGTGCCAAACATGTCCCTACCCTAGAAATTACTAGGCTTACCCATAGCCCTCTATTTTTCTCAGCTCCATGTACCTATCCAACAGTCTCTTGAAAGACCCTGTCGTATCCACCTCCACCACCGTTGCCGGCAGCCCATTCCACACACTCACCACTCTCTGAGTAAAAGACTGCAACAATACCTCTCGGCTCCTAAATTCAATTCCACGATTGATGAAGAACAATACACAATATGCCTTCTTAACCACAGAGTCAACCTGCGCAGCCACTTTGAGCGTCCTATGGACTCGGACCCCAAGATCCCTCTGATCCTCCACACTGCCAAGAGTCCTACCATTAATACTATATTCTGCCATCATATTTGACCTACCAAAATGAACCACTTCACACTTATCTGGGTTGAACTGCATCTGCCACTTCTCAGACCAACTTTGCATCCTATCTATGTCCCTCTGTAACCTCTGACAGCCCTCCAAACTATCCACTACACACCAACCTTTGTGTCATCCGCAAAGTTACTAACCCACCCCTCCACTTCCTCATCCAAGTCGTTTATAAAAATCACAAAGAGCAAGGGTCCCAGTACACATCCCTGAGGTACACCACTGGTCACCGACCTCCATGCAGAATACGACCCTTCAACAACCACTCTTTGCCTTCTGTGGGCCAGCCAGTTCTGGATCCACACTGCAATGTCCCCTTGGATCCCAAGCCTCCATACTTTCTCAATAAGCCTTGCATGGGGTACCTTATCAAACATCTTGCTGAAATCTATATACACTACATCTACTGCTCTCCCTTCATCGATGTGTTTAGTCACATCCTCAAAAAAATTCAATCAGGCTCATAAGGCAGGACCTGCCCCTGACAAAGCCATGCTGACTATTCCTAATCATATTATACCTCTCCAAATGTTCATAAATCCTGCCTCTCAGGATCTTCTCCATTAGCTTACCACTGAGGTAAGACTCACTGGTCTATAATTCCCTGGGCTATCCCTACTCCCTTTCTTGAATAAGGGAACAACATCTGCAACCCTGCAATCTTCCAGAACCTCTCCCGTCTCCATTGGCGATGCAAAGATCATCGTCAGAGGCTCTGCAATCTCTTCCCTCGCCTCCCACAGCAGCCTGGGGTACAGCTCATCTGGTCCCGGCGACTTGATGCTTTCCAAAAGTTTCAGCACCTCCTCTTTCCTAATATCTACACGCTCAAGCTTTTCAGTCCTCTGCTAGTCCCCACTACAATCCCCCAGATCTTTTTCTGTAGTGAATACTGACGTAAAGTATTCATTAAGTACCTCTGCTATTTCTTCTGGATCCATACACACCTTCCCACTGCTGCACTTGATAGGCCCTATTCTTTCGCATCTTATCCTCTTGCTCTTCACATATTTGTAGAATGCCCTGGGGTTTTCCTTAATCCTGCCCAACAAGGCCTTTTCATGCCCCCTTCTGGCTCTCCTAATCTCCTTCTTAAGCTCCTTCCTATTAGCCTTATACTCTTCCAGATCTCTAACATTACCTAGCTCTCTGTAACTTTTGTATGCTTTTCTTTTCCTTTTGACTAGATTTATTATAGCCTTTGTACACCACGGTTCCTGTATCCTCTCAGGACTCCCCTGTCTCATTGGAACATGCCTATGCAGAACTCCACACAAATATCCCCTGAATATTTGCCACATTACTTCTGTACTTTTCCCTGAGAACATCTGTTCCCAATTTAATCTTCCAATTTCCTGCCTGAGAGCCTCATAATTCCCTTTACTCCAAGTAAATGCCTTTCTAGTCTGTCTGTTCCTATCTCTCTCCAGTGCTAACGTAAAGGAGATAGAATTATGATCACTATCACCAAAATGTTCACCCACTGAGAGATCTGACACCTGACCAGGTTCATTTCCTAATATCAAATCAAGCACAGCCTCTCCTCTTGTAGGCCTATCTACATATTGTGTCACGAATCCTTCCTGAACACACTTAACAAACTCCACCCCATCTAAACTCCTCACTGTCTGGAGATGCCAATCGATGTTTGGGAAATTAAAATCCCCCATCACAACAACTCTGTTATTCTCACACCTTTCTAGGATCTGCTTCCCTATCTGCTTCCCAATATCCCTATTACTATTGGGCGGCCTATAAAAAACATCCAGTAAAGTTATTGACCCCTTTCCGTTCCTAACCTCCACCCACAGAGAGAGTTCAATTTCATATTAAATTCTAGGATTCATATCTGGAAATGGAGCTATTAAAAGAACTGGAGTTGAATGGTTCAGAGAGAAATCAATAACTTGAATGGTGGGAGCTATTTGGGCATTAATTGGCCACATCAGATTTAACTTATTTCTGTCTCTCTTTTTTATTGTCTGTCTCCATATATCATCTGAGTTCCTCCAGCAGATTGTTAACCTATTTTCTGTTTGTCGGACAGTTGTTGGTAAACTTCACTAATGTCACGTGGATATCAAAGATGTCCTGCAGTAAGTTTACTGAGCAAGCAGCTAGTTCTAATACAGAATTTTTTAGAACCAGAATCAGAATGTTGCCAATAAGTAACCTGCATGGAGAACCTTTTTTAACAAACGAAACTGTTGCAATAGATGAAAGGTCTGCTTTTAGTGGGAACCAAATAACTCAGGACATTGTATCCTGGCCAATATATTCCTCAGTTGAATCTTATGTGTGAAAATTAACTGCTCATTTTTTAATTCACTGTGGTGGACTGATTTAGAATGTCCCAAAGCCATGACTGGACCTATAATAATTTCAAGCTTTTTATTTCTGACTGATATGAATGGATTAAATAAAGATCGCTATAAACGCTAAAATCGACAATTTTGGGAAATTACAAAGAAGTCTTTCTAACCAATAATTTATTTGGAAATTCCAATTCATCCTCCCATGCCCTTGTTTTACTTGCCTAAATGTAATGAGTCTACATCCGTTTCTGTCCCACGATACTAAAATTTAAGAATATGTCTACTTGGACATCACCCCAGAATTCACTAAAGTGAACACTTACTTAGTTCATTAAAGTTAAAATCCTTGTCCATACATCTCTCCCATTTTATCTCTGCAAACCCCTTTGGTCCCAAGTGTCCTACTGAACATATCTGTCTTGAAACTAGGCTGTCTATCACATTTCACCTTTGCCCCACCCGATCATTTTTCTTCATATTTATCCATAGTTCACCTAAGGATTAATAAGTTCTTACATCAATGTACAACATTCACAGCATGTCGCTGCAATTGAGTTCTAATCACAAAGAAAGGCAGGGCCAGGTTAAATGTCTACTCATCTCTTAAACTGTTAAAAAAATCTAACAGATCTAAAGGCATAATATAGAATGACTTCACAATGAAATGGTGAATTTCAATAAATGGTAACAAAAATATATCTTTTAGTAGCTAGCATCATATGTTTTTAAGTTGGAAAATATAAGAAAATGTGGCAATTAGTCAAACTTTTGCCGATACAAGTCTAACAAAATTCTTGAAACTAAAAGTTTAAGCCTATTGTGGCACATTTTAAATTCATCATCAAAGCTAAAAATGACAAGTAACCAAGATGTTTAAATATTGGTTGGCAGTTATGCGCCCTTGAGACAAATAAAAAAGTAGGATGTGTATTTTGTTAAGTCTTAAGGCACTAATAGCTAATTCATGATCTCAATAGGAAGACAGTTCAGCAAAATTAGATACAATTGTCAATTAGAGAATAGCATTAGTAACAAACAAATGATAGTCCTTTCTTCAATCTCATTTCATTCATCGCCAAATGTGTAACCAGTTACTATCCCTTCTATTTATTCCTTTAGCAACTTACTCAGATGATGGAACGTGTAATCTTGATCGAACCAGCTCTTCACCTTGTCGAAAGTAAGGGGGTATAAGTTAAAGGCATTCTAATAGTCTTCCAAAAGAACACATAACACACGTTTTGCTAAATATTCCAAGTTAACTCTTTAATCTTTTCTGAATATTATAATGATTGTTTTGAATTTATAATGCAGTAGCTGGAGGAATTCTAGTCAAGACTGCAAATATTTCCTAATATACACAATATAAAATATAATTTTACAGCAAAGATATTTGGCTCATGGTGCCCATGCCATCTTGTGAAAACAATTATTTAATTAGTTCCACATCGCTGCCCTTTCTTTACTGCTCTGTAGCTTTTAATGGCCTTCTTAATTTCATTTATCAAACTATAACAGCAGCTTCAGCATGGTAAAATATTCTGAAGTGCTCCACAAGAATGTAAGCAAGAACAATTAACATTAAAACAGAGAAGCATACATTACAGCAAATGAAAGCGGTAGATTTCATTGATCGTCTTAAAAGAGGCACATGAAGTAACTGTTATGTAAAGAGATGGTCCAGAAGATTAAGTCACATGGGATCCAAGGTGAGTTGGTAAATTGGACTCAAAATTAGCTTGGTCATCGACAGCAGAGAGTAGTGGCAGAAGGGAGTTTTACTGACAGATGGTCTGTGACCAGTGGTGTTCTGCAAGGATCAATGCTGGAACCTCTGTTGTTTGTAATATATATTAATGATTTGGATCATTGGTCTGATTAGTAAGTTTGCAGATGACATGAAGATTGGTGGAGTTGTGGATAGCAAGGAAGGTTGTCAAAGGATTCAGCAGGATATAGCAGAGTTGGAAATTTGGGTGGAGAAATGGCAAATGAAGTTTAATCCAGACAAATGTGACGTGATGCATTTTCTTTACACAAGTGGTAGGTGCCTAGAACCTGCTGTCAGGGGAGGTGATAGAAGCAGATACGACAGCAATGTTTAAGAGGCATTGAGATGTACACATGAACATGCAGGGAATAGAGGGATAAGGACCATGTTCAGACAGATGGGATTAGTTTTGATTGGCATCATGGTTGAGGCAGACATGGTGGGACGAAGGGCCTATTCCTGTGCTGTGCTGTACTGTTCTATGATCTATGCTAGGGCAGGTGAAGGAGGAAGATTACGAGTATCTTAAAAGAGGAGAGAGCAGTGGTGAGGCAGAGAGCTACAGGGAGGGAATTCCACTGCTTGGGACTATGGCAGCTGAAGGCACAGACCCAGAGGTGGAGTAACTAAAACCAGGGAAACTCAAAGCCCAAACTGGAAAAGTACAGATAACTTAGCAGGTTATCAGGCTAAAGAAGGTCAAAGAGATAAGGAGAGGGTAAGACTGTGGAGAGATCTGAAAACAAGGATGGAAATTTTAAAATGAAGGCCTGACTTAACTGGAACCACATGAAGTTGCTGAGTACAGGAATGATGGATAAGCAGGATGGTGCAATTTATGAAACAAACAGCAGTATTGACTGATTTCAAGTTTAATCAGGGGGTAGAAAGTGGAAAGCTGGGCTATAGTCGTTATTAGAGATAGTAAATGTGATTTATTTCCAGGCATTTGATAAGGTGCTGCATAAAAGTCACATCCATAAGATAAGGATGCATGGAGTTGGGGGTAATGTATTAGCATAGATAGAAGACTGGTTAACCAATAGAAGGCAGAGAGTTCTGATAAATGGGGATTACTCTGGTTGGCAATCAGTGGTGAGCGGGGCGTTGCAGGGGTCGGTGCTGGGCCTGCAACCGTTCATGATATACATTAACAATTTGGAAGAGGGGACCGAGTGTAGCATATCTAAGTTTGCTGATGACACTAAATTGAGTGGAAAAGCAAATGGTGCAGAGGATGCAGAGAGACTGCAGAGAGTGGGCAAGGGTTTGGCAGATGGAGGACAATGTTGGTAAATGTGAGGTCATCCACTTTGGAAGGAAAAATAGAAGATCAGATTATTATTTAAATGGTGAAAGATTGCAGCATGCTGTTGTGCAGAGGGACTTGGAAGTGCCTGTGCATGAATCGCAAAAGGTTGGTTTGCAGGTGCAACAGGTTATCAAGAAGGCAAATGGAATGTTGGCCTTCTTTGCTAGAGGGATTGAATTTAAGAGCAGGGAGATTATGCTGCACAGGGTACTGGTGAAGCCGCACCGGGAGTACTGTGTGCAGTTCTGGTCTTCTTACTTGAGGAAGGATATACTGGCTTTGGAGGCGGTGCAGAGGAAGTTCACCAGGTTGATTCTGGAGATTAGGGGGTTAGCCTATGAGGAGAGATTGAGTCGCCTGGGACTCTACTTGCTGGAATTCAGAAGGATGAGAAAGAATCTTACAGAAATATATAACATTATGAAAGGGATAGATAAGATAGAGGCAGGAAGGTTGTTTCCACTGCGAGATGAGACTAGAACTAGGGGACATAGCCTCAAGATTTGGGGGAGTAGATTTAGGATGGAGAGGAGGAGAAACTGCTTTTCCCAGACAGTAGTGAATCTGTGGAATTCTCTGCCCAGGGAAGCAGTAGAGGCTACCTCTTTAAATATATTTAAGAGGCAGTCAGATAGATTTTTGCGTAGTAGAGGAATTAAGGGTTATGGGGAAAAGGCAGGTAGGTGGATCTGAGTCCACAACCAGATCATATAAAGACAGTTTCAAATGCATATGAACTGTGATTGGTCACAGTTGGGAAATCTCTTGAAAGTGGATGTAGGGCAATCATGACAATAGCACAGGAATATGGTCAGAAGTTATGTGGTTACCTTTAGGTCAAATAATTTCAGTTTCATGGAGTTCCTGAGGAAAGGGATGGGGTTAATACTTGGGGAAGAGTGATAAGAAAATCTTAGAAGGATCATTAAGTGAAGCTACATGGGTTAAACCAAAGAAGAAATAAAGGAATAATTACACTGTAGAGAATGTACTTTACACCTCAAAACAATTGACGAGGATAGAAGAACTAATTCTGTGGCAAATTCCTGACAAGTGCAAAAATTAATTGTGGCCATTAATTGTGGGTAATTACTCAATATTAACAGCAATAATGTAGAAAAGTGTAAAAGATGTAGAGGGCACAAAATTCACTCAGGACAACTTTTTTAGCCAGTATATAGCAAGCTGAACAAGAACACTGGGAGGCAATTCTGGATTTAGTTTTAGGGAATGAAGCTGGGCAGATGGAAGGAATATCTGTGGGAGATTAGTTTTGTGGTAATTCAGTTCGATTTAACATAGTAATGGAAAAGATTCTCATTTGAAGGAAATTCATTTTTATTGACTGAGAAGTGATTTTAAAAAAAGTGAACCACAAACAGCTACTTGAAGGTAAATCAGTTTCTGAACAATGGGTGGCAATGAAATAGATTCAAGTTGTTTATTATAAAATGTTCAGGTATAGAAGGGTAGTATTGCCAAACCTAGGGTCTTCTGGATGGCAAGGTCCACGGAGGGTAGGAAACGACAAAAAAGGGAAAATTATGTCAGACGCCAAGCACAAAAGCCTCATAGAGTACAAAAAGTGTAGAGAGCAAATTGAAGGGGAAAGAACAAGCATGGCAAGTCTAAGAAAATCCAAATTTACTTATAAGTATATAAAGAGTCAGAAGATACTAAGGAAAGAGAAATGCCTATCAGGTAACCCATATGTGGAAGCAGAGGATTTGAGTAAGGTTCTTAGTTTCTTATTGAATGTTTTGCAGCTATCTTCACACAAGATTGAGACATGCCAATACAGATTATAAGGAGTAAGAATGTTAATTATTGGGTTGACAGGTCCAAAAGGCCCAGGGGACATTGCAGAAACTCTGGAGCCTCACTTTCTCAATTCTCCTTGGCTACAATGAACTCCCTATCAGCAATGAAACAAATTCTTTGTATGCATAAAGAGATCAAACATATTCCTGCCTGCTAAATTATGTACAGCATCTTACATTAAAAAAATTGAACAAATTCAGTATTAGAAGTAAAACTGTCTTGGCCTAAAAGTTGATATTTACAGCAAGGTGAGTTTATTAATTTAAAAACTGCAGGGATATATACAAGTTTCATTAAAACAGGAAAGAAATAGAAAACAAAATAAACAAGATTTTATGGCTTACATGCATTCTAAAATTTGTTACTCCTGTTTCCTAAACATGACCAGTGGCTCATGATTTTAGATAAGCAGATGGATGGGAGAGATTTAGAGGGCTATGGGCCATATGTGGGAAGATGAGACTAGCTCGCTGGGCAACACAGCAGGCATGCATGAGTTGGGCCAAAGGGCCTGTTTCCATGCTGTAGGACTCTATGACTATTAGGAACTAAAATAGTTTGACTATACCGAAAATGATATTCAATCATAGTTGCTTAGCATAACATACAAAAAAAAGACCTAATGATTACACTTACTAGATAAATTTCTTTTCATTGCGATCTGGAATGGCAAAACATAAACATTGTTCGGAAATGCATTAAAACCACAATTCAAATTCTATTAATAACAAATATATGCAAAACAGGATTCTAAGGATTACATTAACATATTGTTAATTCAGCAAATAAAATAATGACTATGAATTTCCAGCTAGCACACAACTGTGTACAAATGCAAGTACTGCATATACACAAGCACAACTCATTCTTATCTACCGTTATGAATAGCAAATTCTCACTAAGAGATCATTCAGAGATGAAATAATCACTTACCGGACTGTGCCTCTGATGTCAGCATGTAAACAGAAAAGTAAAGGTAACATCAAATACTAATCTGTGAACTTACATTTTAACAATAGATTTATATCAAAAGATTTCTACAATGAAGGGAGGAATCTTCTGCTGACTGAAAAGATGCCCCAGCCCTCGGAGTACTTTTTTTTACACATGCCTCCAGGCACAGTCTTCCCCTGGTAGACCAGTGCCAGCTTATCACAGAGACTCAGTGAATTGCTCTACCTTTCTGAGTGTTTCTGACACTCTCTGTGTCCTGAATGCTATTTACAGCCTGGTGAAGCCCTGCTCCCAGGCTTTCCTACTATTGATGCTGTTGTTTAAATTGAATGTTTGCTAATGCTGAACACTGAAAAATAAAATTACCATTTAAAAATACAAAATATTACAATTTTAAAAATCAGGTTAAAAGACCAAAAAGCACTAGTGTAATTAAAATTTATTAAATACTTATAAATCAATGGAATTAAATCAAGTACAAAGGAAATTAGATGTTATTTATTGTCCACTCCACAACCATTTCTTCCCACTGATTTCAGCCAGGCCAAGGTGTCCCAGACAGATTTACAAGCATAGGCACTGGGAAATCTGAGGAAGTTTGCACTGTCCTGGCACAGTGCAGGTGGCCCAGAATTGGCACTTAGCTGGAACAGAGCAGAAGACTAGACCTTAACTTTCTGCTTGGGATTCTCAAGCTTCTGCCTGTAGTGGTTAAAAGTCAGATCTGAGCTGCTCTGACAGTTTTTAAGTGGCCAAAATATATTTGAAGTTACTTTTTTTAAGGTCCAAGAGCTTTTATTTAAATATACGTAAATAAGTATTCAGCATATATGACCTACTTTTAATCTTTAATTGAGAATAATGAACCAGTTAGTTCTTTATAAGGTAAGAAATAAGGGCAAGAAATGAACCAAAAAGGGTGAAGGATCTTAACAATAAATTTTTGTTATCCAGTTAGTTAAGGGTCAAAGTCTCAAAGTCTCAAAATAAGAACAAAGATGAGAAGCAATTTCTTCACCCAGAGGTAGTTAACCTTTGGAATTCACTACCCAATAAGGGTGCGGACGCACAGTCATTGTCACTGAGTCAGTCACTATAATTCAAGTCTGAACGATTTTTAAAAAATATATTAAAGGATATGTAGTTAGTGCTGGAAAGTGCTGCAGAGGGAAAATATAAATCTGATCTTATTGAATAGTAGAACAGGCATAAAGAGCCGAATGATCTACTCCCATTTCTGTTTCTTATGCTCTTATGATTATTTCCATTAGCCTTGAGTCTGTACAGACCAAATACACATGGCTTAATATTTAGCATGCTAGGTTAACTTTACCACTTGATATAAATAAAAATTGTTTTGACTATTAACAAGTACTTTTATATTAATTCTTCTGCAATTTCCTTTTTCATTCTTCACCAACATTTCCCCTCATCATAACAAAATGCATTGAGCTAATTAGTCGAAGGTGCCTAATTGTAACCAACTAAAACTAATATGAACAACTGACTTATTCTAAGAACCAGAAGGCACTGATTATCTCCAATTGTGGAGAATCCTGAGACCTTTTCAGTGTTTAACTGAATTGCATAATTTCTACCTCCCTTAAACTAGACCAGTTTTGAAATGCAGAGACTGGTAGCATTGGTGGAAACTGACACCTGAAATTCATGAAAGACAACTAAATATCCAACTGATGTTATGATAATTTTTGGTTGGATGTGCCAGAATCACTAATGGGTTGAATGGTGTAAGTTGACATTCCTTTATAATAGGTGACAGAGAACCTAATTTGAGCTTATGTAAAATATCAAACAATATATATAAAACAAATAAACTCTGGAATGTATTATTTAACCCCTGAAGATCTAACTGAAATTATGACAAGATTTTTTTAAGTGCATTTTTGGGTTCTGGACATTGTTGTCAAGGGCAGAACTTACTGTCTACCTCTAATTGCCTTTGAGAAGTCATGAAGAGAGCTGGATTCCTAAACCACTGCAGTTCACAACCAAATGGTTTGTTAGGGCATTTTAGGGGACATTTTAAAATCAACCTATTTCATGTCTGACTCTAATTAATAATGATAAATTAGAAGACTGCACAGCAAGCATCAAAAAAGTTCAGTATTTACTTGATGCAAATGCTTCAAATTTTACTTCAATTCTTCACAAACAAGTTGATTCCAAGTTATGTATTTACCTCTAAATCATGATTCACTTCTTACAATACATCTTCTGAGCAATATCAGCACATCTTGGATGGTTTTGTCACCATCACCAACTTTGGCTTCTAATTGTGTAAACAAGGTCCCAAACTTAAACTACATATGGTGAATGAATGTAGGCATACTATAAAGTCTAGTAAGTAATTAAATTTGATTCTTAGTTAAAATATTAATATACAAGCATAAAATACTTACGGATGGGGAAGGAGAAAGAGTAATATTCCCAATGGAAGCTTTCAGCTCTTCTAATGTATGATTTGTATCATTGTTTGGTTGCATGGGCTTAATTTGCACATGGAACTTCTTGGGTTCCTCATCATCAGAGCCTGAATCACTTGATGAATAAAAATTATTTTCTTTGGCATGTTTGCATCAGTTAAGGGAAAGAAAAGAAATTCAAATTTATAACTGTATAGGGTTTGTAGCCTGAAATATCAGTTTAAGATAACTAACTGTTCTGAGGACAAAAGGATCAAGTTTTTGTGGCAGAGCTCTACCATTTGCTAGTTTACTATCATACAATGCACTAATATGGGGCAGAATGTTAGCATCACTTCTTAATAAATATGCTGCATACTTTTTTTTAAAGGCTTTCAAAAGACTAATAAACTTCAAGTTGATATAAAAGTCAAGTGACTAGAAATCTTCTGCCAACTGAATATACTAAGCAAAGTTTAATATAAATGGAAGAGCAGGTGAAATGCTGCAGCATGTATGAGTTTGCTGAGACCAGTGAGATCCTCAGCAACCACATCTGCAATGACTCTTTGCATCATCTGTAACCCTCTCAGGAGCTGGAATCCCAACTACACAGTATCAGGGAAAGCAAAAGTTACCTGAACACTTTCATCCACAAAGGAGTTATGCCTCTTTGGTCAGTTGGTAGCCTGGATCTGGCCAGTGGCCAGGATGTGACCATAAGTCAGGCAAATCTGGAGACGCATTATGCAGTGATGCAGGAGTCTTGGCCTTTGACCTAGCCCAGTTAAAAGGTGTTATTCTACAAATGTGATTGAAGACTATAGGGTGGATTTCCAATCCAAAAAGGGCACAGGGTACAAAGAATGGGACCAGCTGTCACAATTTATATTAATGGCATGGATGCTAAAACAAAATGAAACATATCCATGTTTCGTAATAAAACAAAGCTAGGTGGGAAAGTGAGCCATGAGGAAGTCTCCTTAAAGATAGAGGCAGATTAAGCAGGTGGCAAAGATGGTGGCATATGGAGAACAAGGACATACACACTTACAAAGAAGAATAGAAAAGCAATTTTAAAACAGCAAGAACTGGTAAATGCTGGTGCAGAGAAGGGTTTTCCTGTTTCAACTTAAGAAATCAGGAAAATAAGCATGTGGAAACACATGTTCCTAATTGTTTAGTGCAAGTTTTAGCCAAGACCAATGTATTGTCCTTTGATGCAAGGCGGTTTGGACTATAAAAGCAAGAAAAATGTGCACGGCTTTGGTGAAACCTCATAACGGGTATTATGTGCAGTTTTGAACTCTGTATCTCAAGAGGAACACATTTGTCTTGGAATCAGGGCAACATGAGACAATTATCCTACATAAGGACTGGGCTATAATCCCTGGAATTTAGAAGGGGGGGGTCATCCTGTTGAAATATACAAGACTCAGGGAGAGTGACATGGCAGATGCCAAGAGATTGTTTCCCATAGTTGGAAAGCTTAGAACTCCAGAAGATAGTTCAACATAAAAGGTTGAACTGCGATATTTAAGGAGGAAGGTTATAAATCTTTGGAATTCTCTACCTTAGACTGTTGGGTGTTCAGTTACTGAGCATACTCAAGGCTGAAATTGATGACTTTTTGGTTAATAATGAAATTAGAGGAGTGGATTTGAGTGGGAAAGTGAACAAGATGCAGGACTAGCCTGTGCTGCTATATTTTACTCAGTTCTAGATACCACTCTTTAGAAAAGATGTCACTGCCTTAGAAGGGCCATTCACTAGAGTGGTACCAGCGATGTGAGTTTTCCATGGAAAAACAAAGTCAGGTTGTTTTTCTTACAGCAAAGGCAGCAAGGGGAGGTCAAAGATTGCTGGTCCCTTGCATCCTGTATCATGCTGTTTCTTCCACCATAGAGTCACAGAGTTATGTAGCATGGAAACAAGCTCTTTGGCCCAACTCATCCATACTGACAAAGGTGCCTACCTGAGCTTGTCCCACTTGCCTGTGTTTGGCCCATATCCTCTAAACCTTTCCTATAAGGTCCTGGAGGTACTAGAAGTGTTCAAAATGATAGAAGAATTTGCTAGAATAAATAAGGAGAAATTGTATTCTATGGCAGTCCGAACCAGAGAACGCTGATTTCAGGTATAAATGGTAAATGAACTTAAGGAGACACCAGAGGGAAGGAATGAAACAGCATATTCTAATCAATTGGAAAGCTTTACCTTAAAGAATGGTGGAAACAAATTCAATAATAGTTTTTAAATATAGAATTTGGTAAATCCTATTTCATGATCAAGTTTTTCTCCCCCCAGTTGTGTATTCCGATAAGAAGTCAACATTTCTGTACTCCTCTGAAAATTTTGTCTATTGTTAATTCTGATTAATTTTACTCTGAATAGTGGTTTGTTGACTGACATTGACAATCTATCGTGGTTGCTTATTTGTATTGTGTACCTCATTAACTGTCTGAAGATAATAAAGAAACGAAGATAACTTTCAACATTAGTTAGTTCAGGTTAAGGATATTAGTTTGATTCACTTCTGGCTTGATACAGTAACCCTCCTCATCCACCTCTGGCATATTCTATTGAAGAAACAGAAAGGTATAACAGTTAACTACAATGAGAACCATTTTTATTTTCAATTACATCTCTGCCACTTACTATCAGACCATTAAAATTAGTACAATCTGTGCACAAAAACCAAAGATCTGTGCCAAATCAGGAAAATACAAGGAAATAACCCTAAAATATGCTGTGCAATAGGACTATCATACAAGATATTCAGTTGATTTAAAGACAGGATAGTTTTTTTTCAAAGAAGTAGTGAATAATATTTTTGTGAAACAGTTGGATTACAAACCTTAGAAAAAAAACAAACACAATGTCCTGGTCTACTGCATAAAGTGGGCTTTTTGGTTCAGGGCAGTCCCTAAGTGAGCTACAAGAGAAAATCACCAGCAAACACTTTTTTTTGGGCTGAGCATATTTATTCCAAAGAAACAAACTTTTTATTAAATATATATTACTATCAAAAGCTGGGATAATTCTTCTGCCGCCAAGAGATTGTTGGTCCCGGTACCTTGCTGTTTCTTCGGAGTTATATAGAGTCATAGAGTTATATAGCATGGAAACAAGCCTTTTGGCCCAACTCATCCATGCCGACCAAGGTGCCTACCTGAGCTAGTCCCATTTGCCTCCATTTGACCCATATCCCTCTAAACCTTTCCTATCCATGTACCTGTCTAAATGGCTTTCAGAGTATAGTCCAGGGTGCAGTCTTCTGGTGGGAGATTGGCTTTAGTGAGAGAATGACTTAGACAATCAGTGAGCCTGCGCTCACAGATTCCCTGGCTATCAGAACTGCTGTTTCAAATGTATGTTCATCAATGTCTTTGATGACACAAACATTCAAAATCTCACAAAAAAAAACTAAATCAAAAGACTAAAAACACATACACTTAAAAATATTTGACTTAATTAAACTAGGTATAAAAAAAACTTTCCTCTCTCCTGACAGCAAATTTCTCTCATTCATTTCAATGGGCTATTTATGATAAATTAATCCCATAGTTCCGAATAATTAAAGTTCTAATATCTTTAATTTGAAGCACTAGGAGAAATTAACTACTCATTTCCTGTAACCTTCATTGCCATGAGGATCCAGCAAAGGTTACAGAGTGAACTGTATGTTCAAGAATTTTTCATATTATAATTTTGTTCTGCAATGTTTTCAAAGCCACAAGATAAAATTAACTGTTTTCACATCCATACATTTATTTGCATCTGGTGAAAAATTTGGCCACATCTGGTCAATCCTCAAACCACCACCAATATAAATTCAAATTCATTCAGAAGTCTCATCCTCACATACCAAGTCCACCACATCCATTACGGCACAAAAAGTAAAGATCCCTTTTCTGTGAGATATTGGGAGTGGGCAAGAAAGAAATAAAACTACAACTTTAGTTACCATAAACATTAGAATTGCAAGATTTTAGTTAAACATAGAACACAGAACAGTACAGCATGGGAAAAGGCCCTTCAGTCCACAATGTCTTTGCCAAGCATGATGCCAACTTAAATTAATCCCATCTGCCTGCAACATGGTCTATATCCCACCATTCCTTGCCTGTTCATGTGCCTGTCTAAATGCCTCTTAGACATTGCTATTGCATCTGTTTCCACCACTTCCCCTGGCAGCTCATTGCAGGCACCTATCATTCTCTATGTAAATCTGCTTTAAACTTTCCCCATCACCTTAAAGCCATACCCTCTAATATTTTACATCTCTACCCTGTGAAAAACTCTCCCTACTTTATCTATGTTTCTTATAACTTTATGCACTTCTGTCAGGTTACCTCTCAGCCTCTGACACTCCAGAGAAAACAATCCAAGTTTACCCAACCTTTCCCTATAGCTAGTACCCTCTAATCCAGGCAACATCCTGGTGAACGTCCCCTGCACCCTCTCCAAAGCCTCCACATCCTTCCTGTAATATTCTCACCCTTCCTGTAATATTCCCACCTTTCCCAACTTTTATACTCAATGTGCCAACTGATGAAGGCAAGTATACTGTGCACCTTCTTTACCACCCTATCTACGTGTTGCCACTTTCAGCAAAGTATGGACTTGCACCCAAAGATCCCTCTGTACATCATTGCTCCTAAGGCTCCTGCCATTTACTGTATACTTTCCCCTACCATTTGACCTCCCAAAGTGCAACACCTCGCACTTATCCAGATTAAACTCCACCTGCCATTTCTCTGCCCACATTTTCAACTGGTCTATATCCTGCTGAGTCTTTGACAACCTTCCTCACTATCCACCACTATGCTAATTTTTGTGTCATCCACCAATTTACCTAATTAGCCCACCTATATTTTCATCCACAACAAAGGTCCCAGCACTGATCCTTGTGGAACATCACTGGTCACAGAGCACCTATCAGAATGGCACCCTTCCACCAATACCCTTCTATAGCTAAGCCAATTTTAAATCCAATCCACCAAGTAAGTACTTAAGATCTCCAAAAATCAAACTGAATAAAATTAAGCTGTCTTAGACTGATTAAATTGCACCTCTTTCCTTAAACTTTTGTAGTCAGTAGAATTTCCTATTGTGTGTTATTTTATCCCAGCATTGGATGGACAATGTTTGATAGCAATTCGACAATATTTATTTAATGAAATACTTTATTAATTTAAACAAATATACACAGAAGAAAAAGTTCATTGTTTGTAATCTACACTGTACTTAAAGTTGTACTATTCTATTTCTAATAGAATATTTGTCGTAATGGTCCTGTGACCATTCTGAGATTTCTGCTTTTGCTTGGTGTACTTACCACTGAATCAGCATCTGGAGATTCCCTGTCAGAGGAATAAAACAGAGTGGAATTATATTTACTGTATATATTCTAATCATGAATACACAGAACAAAAGCTAATTAACATTTATAACATAATAATTTTCAGAAGTTACATTCATTCTTGTGACCTTTATTTTTAATAAACAATGCCTCTTTTAACAAATTAAATCACACTTGAATCCTTGCTGTCATAGCTATACCACAAGCTGGGGATGTGAATGGGGCTATGCTGGCACTACGTTGAGGGGCTGGCTGTGAAATGCATCTAACTTCTCAATTTAGGACATCAATACTCTGTTCCAGAATAAGTGCCAAGTCTAACAGCAGAGCAGGAGGTCAGATGCGCCAAGATCTCTAACTTCTGCATAGCCATATACAAGCATGGAAATCAAAGGTAAACTGACCCATGAAGCGGACCTTGTCTATGGTTCCAGCCAAAGATAAGAAAATTTCTGGCCACAGATAAAAGGGAATAGATTAAAATCTACAGCGGTTTAGTAATTACACCGAGAAAAAAAATACAACAAATAACCTCAGCACTTGTTGACTGGGGAAAAATTTGCATATTAACAAACAGAGTGACTTCCAGTCTAGATATTCAGCTAAGGAACTAAAATTGCATAAACCTACGAGTCAAATGTTTTGAAAACTAAAGGCAATTATTGCATTAGATTAACTTTCAGATATTCCTATTGTACAGCTGACATGTTTTTTTTTGTCAGCTGGACATACCACATATAGCAGAAGTAAATGCGCTATGGAGAGGCAGCCAAATACACATTCCATTTGACAACTACTCAAGCAACATAATTTGTTTCCAAACAAATCCACAAAAGGATTTGTGTAACATTTTCTATTTTTTTAAGTAATGCTGGCTTTTAATTTGCAAATCTAGAATTAAAGTCCATCTGTGGTGTCGTCAAAGTTGAATAAAAAGGCAACAAAACACTGAGTAAGTCACAATATTATTAAAAGCCAGTTTTTTTAAAAAGGAAGGACAAATTGGGAGCGTAAAATTTCCATGGTTGGTTGGCTGCATTTTTCTCCCTCCATTTTAAAGAGGATCTAACAGAAAGACTCCCTCACTCCTGTGATAAATCCAAGTATAAAAGTGCACTGAAATTAGGAAGTGCTCTTATGCCTGCATGCAGCAATATCTCAACAGTATTCAGGCATCAGCTGATCAGAGGCAAGCAATGTCTCACATCACATGTGCAGGGCAATGACCATTTCTGTCAAAAATAATGTTCAACCATCTATTCCTGACATTCAATGACATTACTATGGACATCACCAAATCCCCAACGTTTTGGGGATCACCATTGACCAGAAATTCAACAGGACCAGCTAGATAAATACTGCAGCTACAAAAGCAAAACTGTTCCACCATCCACAAAACACAGGTTAGGTGTGTGGTGGAATATTCTCCACTTGCCTGGACAATACAAAATATTGACATAATTCAAGCCAAAACGGCCTACTTCACCCTTCCTAAATATTCATTCAATCCACTACTAATCAATTTGGTTGTAGAGTGTGCAATCTAGGCAGATAATGTCCACTGGAAGGAACACTCTGAAGAACTCCTCAACTGTGACTCCATCCTTGACGTGAATGCACTTGACTCCAACCTACAGAAGCCTATAGGGCCAGTCTTGTCAGCATTTCTGACTGACAATAAATGGAGATGATTCAAAAATAGCCAAGTCTCTGGAGTAGATGATATTCTTGTTGAAATCCTAAAACTTAGTGGTGCAGAGCTTCAGTCACAAATCCACAATCTCAAGGTCCACATCAAGGAAGAGGGGGATATAGCAGGGCATAGAGATGTTGCAATCATGACTAATTTTAAAAAAGGAGACAAGTCTGACTGTGGAAGCTACAGAGAGGTCTCCCAGCTTTCCATTACAGGAAAAGTATCACCACAGTCTTCCTGACAGTATCAATTCTGTCCAACCAGAGGCATTTACTCTGATCTCTGACTCTGGCCTCTTACACTGCTCCAACACAACCCAACATAAGCTTGAGGATTAGCATCTCATCTTCCAACCAGATGCATTGTAGCCCTCAGGACTCAACAATGAAGTCAATGATTTCAGGAAAAACAGCCTTTTCAGTTTGTATCAGAACTGGATAGTTCTGATAAAAGCCTGTAAGCCCATTTTCCCTCTTCATAGATGCTGCCAGATCTGCCAAGTATTTTCAGCATTCTCTTTTATTTCAGATCTCCAGTAACTGCAGTGTTTTGCACCTCACATTCCTAGTATTGTTTATTTTTCTTCCCTCACAACTCTCATTTGTCTACTTCTAATTAAATCTCCTTCAGACAGATCAGTTGTGATTAATAAACCTTCACCACCTTCTCTGAGAATGCACCACTATCCCACTTGTGTCACTTCTAACTTTCTCTAGTTCTGATGAAAGGTCATCAGCCAGAAATGTTAACTTTGTTTCTCTTTCCACCAGTGCTGCTAACCTGCTGTGTATTTCCTGCATTTCTTGCCTTTATTTCAGAGATTTCTAGCATCTGCAATTTATTTTGTTTCTGGATGCCTTGTTGAGTTTGTACAGGGCTTTGGTGTGATCACATTTGGAAGACTGTGTGCAATCTTGGTCTCCATATTGGCTTTGGAGTTAGTGCAGTATAAATTCATAAGATTAATTCCTGGGATGGTGGATGAAGAAGTTGTCCTAGGAAGAGCAACTGACTAAGCTTGATTTATTCTTACTGGAGTGTAGAAGAATGAGAGATGATCTCATTGAGTCATAAAGATTCTGAAGGAGATTAACAGAATAGATGACAAGAATCTCTTTTCCCTTGGGAAGAGTCTAGAACTAGGGAGCAATGACTCAAGATTAGAGTCAACCTTTTAGGACAAAGATGAGGAGAAACTCTTGTTCTTTGCAGAGATTTTAGTAAACTTCTGAAATTATTTAAATCAGAGGGCTGTGTATATTCTTTAGTTAGGTATGTTCAAGGCTTTTGGAAACTAAAGATGTTAATAGATATGATAATTGGGTGGGAAAGTGGACAAGGTATAGGTTTAGCTATGAATTTATTGAATGACAGAACAGGTTCAATGGGTCATATAGCATACTCCTGTCTCAATTTCCTACACTTATATGCTGACCATTTAAACTGCTGCACAAAAACCATTAAAACATAAACTCACACTGAATCTGTATCTTTGTCTCTTTTCATTCGTCCAGGTATTCCAAAAGTTTTCTTTCTGGTCTTCTTCACTCCTGCATTGCAAATATCATTCAGCAAATTCAATCCAGCAACAAGAAACATAGTTCCATTGAGTTCTAAATAAAACACAATTGGTCTCCTAAGACCCAAACTATTCAATAGATCATACTAAATGAGTACTTAAGATGTTCTTTCTGGGAGAGAAATAATTATTTTTAAATAGTTTCCCATGTCTCTCAAGACAGATGGCAAGAGCCATCCATCCCCATTGTAGTTTTCTTCCTTTTCAGTGGATGCCTAAGGGGTAAAATGGGAATGAGGATCTCTGAGAAATGGTGGAGAGAGGGAGAAAGAAATGGGTAGGAACAAAAGGGAGAGGCAATTGTAGAATGGAAAACATCTGTGAAGTGAGGAAGGAAGAAAAGGAAAAAGTTTTTCTGTTACTCCATCCTTGTCCTATGTTCCCCTCAGTATTGTAGTCAGCTTTGTTTTGTTGACATGGAAGAAAAGCCATAAGGAATGAGCTCTTGGTGAGTAAGAAGTGGAAAGTGAGGCACTTCAATATATTATTGCATGGTGTAGAGAGAAAGAACTGATTACAGAAAGAAGTCTCCATTAAGGCATGGAAAGAAATCTCTGGCTCTGTGGAGAGCAAGAGAAATTGTTGCTGTCAGGAATTTGAAGGAGCTACTTTATGAACATCTTATTCCACGATTCATCAAGATCAACAGTGTATATGTGTCAAGGGATTAAAAAGAGCAACCTTGTCATGAACAGATTTAACTGCATTGTTAAACAAAAATAGAAACTTAACAATTTGAGTGGTCCAAGGAAAATGCTTTGCCTTTGAGAGAGTGGGGAGAAAGAGAGAGGAGGGTGTAGAGAGAGGAAGAGCAGGGGAAAGAAACAAATAGGGAAAAGTGCAGGGAAAGAGTGGTTATAGCAAAGAAAGACGCGAGAGCAGAAGGGGAGAAGATCATGGAGAGGAAGAGTAGGGAGATAGAGGGCACAGAGAGGGAAAGAATGGTGGGAGAGGAGCAGGCAGAAAGAAGAGGGCAAGAATAGATAGAGTGAGAGGGGCAACAGACCAGATGATAAGGAAGAGATCAGAGGACAAGGGGAAAAGTGTAGAAAGAGGGGGTAGAGAGCAGTGTGATGGGAGGAGGAATATGGGGTAAGGAGAGAAAAAAGAGAGGATTGAGAGTAGGTTCAGGAGAGAACTTTAAGAAGGGGAAGGGAAGACATGCTGTATCCATTCTTTGATATGTGACCATCGTAAGGCACTACGTAATAATGTTATTGAAACATTTCCTTATTAGTATACAAGATTGACACATTAAAGTAACATGTTAATTTGCAATCACACTGATCAAAGTGACATCTCTCTCTCTCTCTCTATATATATATATAATAAAAGCAGAACATTTACCTTCTAGAGCATTGGTTATGTTACATTCTTCAAATTCAACAGAACCTGAAACAAGAACATGAATGACCATATTTCAAATCAAATTTCCTTCAGAATTCACTAGAACTTTGTAAATATTCAATTCAGCAGTCAAAATTATTCTGAGCTTTTGTTTCAATAAAATGGAGTGATGTTTAATGTTTGATTTTTTTTTATATCTTATGTATTTAAAACATTTTCAATATGAATCAGATAACCTTTTGTGAGGCAGTTGGCCCAAAGTTCATCTACTTTGCTTCAAGGGTTTATTCAGTTCTAGGCACTAGAAATTAATAAAGTGAGCAGGTTCACCTCCACCCTCTATGCCTCTTCAGAACGGAATATGACTGGTGAATTTGTTTCCTGCTCCATTTGCCCTTTGCTTTGGGCATCCCTAAGCTGACTGGCTGTAATTTTCAGCTTCAAACCAGTCAAATTCCACAGTTGGTAGTTATTACCAATGTCATAGTTTCTCATACATTTGCAATTGAATTTCTTCCTGGGTTAACAGAACAACAGGCTTTCCACAATAAGTTGAGTAAATCAAAACAAAATCAGAGTGGAGAGAGATATTCGGAAAAGGACTTAACGCGAGTTCCAGTTGACAAAAAAACTAAAGCCATGAACAATTAAAGAGATAAAGAACAACATAGAACTAAATGAAAAAGCATACAAAAATACATAATTGACCTCCAATCCAGCAGCCAGAGTGGGGAGATTGATACAAAAAAGAAGAGGATGTTGCAATTGGTCAGAGGTACAAAAGGATGTAGAAAGATAAATTTGAAAGGGATATCAAAATCTACAGTAGACAATTTTTACAATTTTATTAGAACAATTGTATCACCTTAAGCCCCCTGAAAGCTAATAACTGTGAACTTCAAAATGAAAACAAGAAAACATCAGGTATACTGAATGATGAAGAGGAAGAGGATAGCACGTTAACAATCCCCCCAAAAAATACTAAATAAGGGATGGAGTCTCACCAAAATCTACAAATGAAAAATATTATAAGGAAGAAAAATACAGAATACCAAAGAGTGACAGACCACGAGGACTAGATGATTTCCATCTCAGATTCCCAATGGAATTATGATATAACACTGCAGAATACTAAAAATATTTTTCCAATATTCTCTCAATTTATCAACTATTTCTTTAGATTGGAAAATTGCAAATGCCATTCCAATAAAGAAAGAAAATTTCAGAGGTTACCAGGTAATTACAGAATTCAAAAATCTGTTTTGGGGGGGGGGCTACAAAAATCACCATTTATTATACCTTAAGATGACAGGAAAGAAAGCTACCAAGTTTGGTGCCAGAAAGGCAACATCATAAGCAGGGAAGAGGGAAACAAAATTATTACAGGATGTTAATAGGTTATTTTATTGGAAAAAGTTATGGAAAATTAAATTTAATCCAGCCATATGCAAGGACAGCGTCTTCATACCTAAAAAGGATAGAATAGAATTGTTTCTAAATAGCAAAAAGCTATGAACAAGCCAAGTGCAAGAAGACTTAAATGTCTTGTTCATGGATTATTTGAGTGTTTTGGACAGATATAGAAAATGATCAAAAGGCTAGAGGAACATTGCCCATTTCCTTAGAGGACTAGAATCTGAGGGTGGATTACGCTACACAAATTCTGTTGTACAAAGCCCTAGTTAGACTAAATCTGGAGTAGTTCTGAACACCACACCTAAGAAAGGACATCGATACATGGGTTCCAAAGGATAAATTAAGAGGAAACACTACACAAGTTATTGTTATACCTCCTGCAATTTTGAAGGTTAAGGAGAGATTTGATTGAATCTTCAAGGCATCAAGGGAATCTGTTAAGGGAGATAGACTAAACAACTTTCATCGGGTGGGGAGTCCAAAAGCACAAGGCATAAAAATTAGAGCTAAGCTTTTCAAGAGTGAAGTTAGGAAATATTTCTTCACACAAAAGGTGGTATCTGCATTTGGTAATTAACACTTGGTCAATTGATAATTCCAAATCCAAGACACAGATTCTTGTGAACCAATGGAGATATATGCAGATGGGTCACAAATCAGCAATCTTCTCTTTAGTTGGCAGCATAGGGTTGAAGGATTTAAGTAAATGTTCCTCTTCTCAGAATCCTAAGATTCTAGTCAAGTATCAGGCCTATATGACCACATATTTACTGGATAATTTTTTCAATGGACAAACAAGATTGGGTGCTTAGATCTAGGTCAAAAGCTGGTGGAGAAGAAGGGTAGAAGTTTTCCAAATTTCATTTTTTTAAAATAAAAATCATTATAATATTAGATGCATCTTTACATCCAGTTAAATGTCAGCTATTTTCTGTCAGTCCAAGTCAGAAAGATTTAAGTTCAAGTCAGATTCAGAGACTTGATCACAAAATCCCAGTTAACAATCCAACACAGTACCATGGGAATTGGAGGTGTCATTCTTTTGAAGAGACGTTAAACCTGTCAATTCTTACTGGAGTGTGTACCTTATGGAATTCTTTTGAAAATGTGCAAGGGAATTTACACCAGTGCGTTGATCAATATTTAGCCTTCAACCAACATAATCAAAACAGGTAATTTGGTCATTAGCAAATTTGGTCATGAGCTTACTGTACACAAAATGACTGTCAGGTTTCCCACAACAATTCAATAAAAAAAGTACTTCGTTGGCGGTAAAGTGCTCCAAAACGTCATGAAGACATGAAAGATGCTTTATGAATGCAAGTTTCTTTTTTAAATGTACATTCGTAAAATATCTAGATGTGTACCCATACAGCTTGCCAATAATTAGATTTCAGATGAATAAATTTGAAATCAATATGCATTGTTGTATTATCACAGCAATCAGAAAATATATTTCAGATTACATCTGAATTCTCAGTACAGTGTCTGGCATATTAAAAGCCTTAAAATCACATAGTAAAACTTGGAAATCCAATCGTGATTTGTGCAATAAGTAATGAATAGACCAGAAAAAATTCTGGTTACAATCTTTGATTAAATGTGACATAAGAAAGGGTGATGCCAGATTATCTATCCTTTTCAAAGGCTTTAAGGAAAAAGTTAACATTTCAGTTTTTCCAGTTGCTTTCCAGATAAATTCCATAAAAGCAATGATAGCATTTACCCATCTGTAATGTAGTACAGTTAGGAATAATCACTTCCCTGACATAATGTAGTTGTGAAAACACAATCCTGGCGAAGTTAAAAGTAAATTCTCATTTTTAAAAAGAGTACATTTTTCAAAAATAATGTACAATAGCAGCAATATTTCATTATACTTGAACTTATATAATCTTAGCAGCAAAATCTTTGGACGTTAATTCACATTTTCTAAACCTTGATGGGCTTAAAACTAGATTCATCCAACCAAATGAAATACAGTGTACAGCAAATGAAGAAGTCTGTCATTTTGGGGATGACTCTTCAATGCAAACACAATTCTTAAAAATAATTTCTGTTTGAACTATTAGTGTACCTATGGTTCAATCTATCCAAATCATGTGGAAATTTATGCCAAAATTATCTCAAATTCCAACAGTTGTAGCAAAGTAGTAATAACTAAAGCAAAAAAAGAGCAAAAATGTAATCAAACAACCGATCGATTTTTATAATGAGCTATGTTTCTCAGTTATGAAATCATGCATGACAGGACAGTTTTTACAATGCATATGCCTCAAATGTTGCCTGAGATGACAAGCCTTTGCGTGCCTGGCTTTGAGCCAGTTGACAACTCAGCTGGATACAAGCACACATTCTGACCCTCCTCACAGCGCGTCACTTCTGAATTGTTTCCGCAGTAGAAAGTTTATTCAACCTCTCTCTGAAAAGCACTGAACCAACTATCATTCTGCTATTTAATCATGGCAAAACATGTTATTTTTCTGACAGCACTAAAGCCAGAGTGCAATTCTTAATGAACAGCTTGATAGAAGAGGAACTTGAAATATTTTAGCCTCAATTAATTCTGCTGTCAAAACAAAGGGTAACTGTTGGTATGTCAGTGTTGAGCTTCAACACAAAAGGTCAATTTTTTTGCACGCTAATTCCAGTGCCTGATGTCTTCCTGTTATCTCTAAAAAACAGAAAATTACATTTGTACCTATTTTAAGGACAAACCATGGTAGCTGGAGACCAAGAGGCAAATACATATATTATTAAAGAGCATTTTTTAAGCATTAGAACAAGGCAGGTATTTCAATTATTTATGGTACTTCAAAGCAAAATAAATGAGAAACCATGATATGTAAAATAATGTTACCTGAAACCTATGATCAAAGATGACATTTTGTTTAAACACACAGACCCTGCCTGTTTCTAACTGAAAGAGAAAGAAACAATTCAAAAGGAAAAGGGCACCCTACTGCACATCCTGCCATGTTCACCCATCAATTACATACTTTGTCACTGAATTTCACCAAAAGTAATTAAATTAATAAATACATTTTTTTGAAAGAGAAACAAATACAACAAATGTGGCAACATGAAGATCAAACTCTAGTTTAATAATATCTCACAATTATTGTGAATTTTTATTTTTCAGAGATGGCAAGATTGACATGCTAAATTACTTCTGTAAAACTTTCATATTCATGTGAACGTCCCAAACTTCCTGAAAGATCCTCACAATTGTTACTGTTGCTCAAGATTTCCTGCAGTTTCTCGAACAGTTATGTTAGAAAATATTGGCACTGAACCAGTACCTTTTTAGTCCTTGTGCAGGAACAACGAGCCCATTCATTTCAATGGAGGGGAAGGGTTGTGAAGGACAGAGGTAAGTTTTAAGTAATTTACACTATTTTGAATTAATTAATGCAAATGTATGTAATTGTTGAAATAATTAAATATCTTCAAGTTACCGAGTATCTTCCAGTACTTTTTGATTAAATACTTACTAATTTTTTTAAAGATTAAACAGTTTAAAAAATTATGTATGTCAGATACATTCAAACTCTTTTGATAATTTAGACAGCCAGTAGACCCGAAAGCATGGCCTAATTGGTTGTCAAAACTTTCTTGGGGTAGGGCTTGAGATACTCCTGGGAAGCCCAGGATCCAGCTTCAAGAACTAGTTCCAAACAAGTACGTATTACAGAATGACAAGCACAAGAAGTATGCTGCTCACTCTGGAGCCCCTGACGGAAATATTCTGTAAGCAGGATGTTATGCACCACTTCTTTACAGGCCAAAAAGTCAATGCGTTTCAGAAACAATTATCTTTTTTTCTGCACTTTACCATTCTTACTTTCAGCTGATACATGCATTGACCACAGTATTTAATTCTGTATTGAATGTGGTTTGTAAAATCTACTTTGAAACATACTTTTCCCTCAAGAGCAATTCTTTCCAAAGACCATATTTTCATTAATTTCTAGTTAGGCATCAAATCTGATACATTGATAAATTTGTGGTCAAGTAGAATATATCAGTTACTTTGGTCATATAGAAACCCCATTTATATCACAGCAGTCAATGCCCTATCAGATTCATTTCAACATTGTCTCTTGAATCAATTGTGCTATCTGGTGTAATCTGATTAATGGACTGAATCAAACCTACATTGATTCACCAGTCCCACCCACCACCCCTCCCCAGTTCTGCACTTTTCCTTTGTCTGCACTTACTATTTGCTGCTTTGAGCAGTCAAAGTCCTTTCTAACTTCTTAAATGCTTCTGATAAAAAAAATCAAGATTACATCCATTTAGACGTGTACAAAGAAAACACTTGGGAGCATGGTGAAATTTGGCAATGCTCCAGAATTATAAAATTTTTTAAAATTTTATTTACAGTGTGTTAACAGACCCTTCCGGCCCAACGAGTCCGCACCGCCCATTTTAAACCCAAATTAACCTACCCGTACGTCTTTGGAATGTGGGAGGAAACTGGAGCACCCGGAGGAAACCCACGCAGACACGGGAGAACATAAAAACTCCTTACAGACAGCGACGGGAATCAAACCCCGATTGCTGGCGCTGTAATAGCGTCGTGCTAACCACTACGCTACCGTGCCGCCCCAAAGCAGTGCAGTTGACTAAACCTCAAGTCAATTACAGTAGGGGTGTATGATAATTTTTTCTGGATCAATTTACTTTTAAGGTACTGTTATTATATATTTAAAAATAATGCTTCAACTATTTAATTAAATTTGAACTATTTTATCAGAGGCATTTAAAATGAGCATAGGTTCAATTCAGTCCATTAATCACATAACATCAGATAGCACAACTGATTCAAGAAACCCACAAGACACCTTCAATTCATTGTACAACTCTAATAATCCAAAATCCACTGAATTTGATGAACATATAACATATTGTAGTGGCCCAGACTCGCAGAACTCGAACCGCCATCAGCGGCTGCGGGCACATGCGCGAGAGTGCGGCATAGACTAACCGCGGGGCGGGCCTTCTGGCAGTGATCTTACGTCACGTCCGCCAGAGAGGATCTCGGGTACTTTTGCAAGCGCATGCTTTTTGCTTCTCTCAGTAAAGTGTGCTCCAGTCCAGCCTCCACGTCTCTGCGTTTTCTTTTCTGCCACGTGCCGCGTTCAGCTACATTTGGTGACCCCGACGCTCCCAGACGGCATCTGGAACCCGCAACATGAATCCCAATGACTCGCACAACGCAGTCTCGCTCAAGCTCCCGACTTTCTGGGCCGCTCAGCCCCACGTTTGGTTCAAGCAGGCTGAGGCCCAGTTCAGTATCAGAGGCATTACAGCCGACGCCACATGGTACTACTACGTGGTCAGCGCGCTCAACCAGGACATGGCAGGCCGGATCATCAACTTCCTGCACCATCCACGTATGAAGGACAGGTACACTAAGATCAAGGCGCTCCTCCTCTGCACTTCCGGACTCTCCCGCCGTGAACGAGCTGCGCGGCTTCTGCGCATGGACGGCCTGGGCGACCGCAAGCCATCCGAGCTGATGGACAACATGCTGGCGCTCATGGATGGCCATAAGCCCTGCCTTCTATTCAAGCAGCTGTTCCTCGAGCAACTGCCAGAGGATATTCGCCTCCCCTTCGCGGGTGAAGATTTCAGCGACCAGCGCAGCCTCGCAGCCAGGGCAGACGTTTTGTAGCAGAGTAAGCAGCGGGGAGCGACTTCCATCTGCCTAACCACGACCGCGCAGCCTAAGGCCAAGACCCCACAACTGAAACCGCCAAGACCCACAGGGGACAAGGATGAGGGTTCGGATCAATGGTGCTTTTACCATCAGAGGTGGGGGTCAAACGCGCGCCGCTGCCATCCACCATGTGCCTTTCCGGGAAACGCCGGGGCCGACCGTCGCTAGTGGCTTCGATGGCTGGCCATCGTGACAGCCTCCTGTTCCCCTGGGACTGACACTCCAGGCGACATTTCCTGGTGGACACCGGGGCCGAGATCAGCGTCCTTCCCTCCTCAAACATGGACACCCGTACTGTGGCCCCAGGCCCCGACCTCACCACCGTGAATGGCACCACCATCCGGACGTACGGCTCGCGTACCATCCTGCTGCGTTTAGGCCCCAGCTGTTTTACCTGGACCTTCACGGTAGCAGCAGTGTCGCCGCCGTTACTAGGGGCGGATTTCCTATGGGCCAACCATCTTCTGGTCAACCTGAAGGGCTGGCATTTGGTCCACGCCGAGACTTTCCAAACTTACCAGCTTGGGGAAGCCCAGTTCCCGGCCCTCCACCTGGACTCCGTCACACTCGCGGGTGACGAGTTCGCCAGGGTGCTGGCGGATTTCCCCTCCATCATCACCCCACAGTTCTCCACTACCGGTCCCAAGCACAGCGTGCAGCACCACATTCCGATGCAAGGACCACTGCTGCACGCCCGGGTCCGTAGGCTTCCACCCGATAAGCTCCGCCTCGCCAAGGAGGAGTTCTGGAAGATGGAGGAGATGGGGATCATTCGCCACTCGGACAGCCCTTGGGCATCTCCGCTGCACATGGTGCCCAAGTCCGCAGGAGGTTGGAGGCCCTGCGGGGACTACAGGAGACTCAACGACGCCACAACTGCCGACCGACACCCTGTGCCTCACATCCAGGATTTCATGGCCAACCTCCACGGGGCGACCATCTTTTCAGAAATCGATCTGGTCCGGGGGTACCATCAGATCCCCGTGCACCCTGACGATATGCCCAAGACAGCCCTCATCACCCCCTTCGGGTTGTTCGAATTCCTAAGGATGCCCTTCGGCCTTAAGAACGCCGCTCAGACTTACCAGAGGCTAATGGATTCGGTGGGGCAAGGCCTGGATTTTGTCATCATCTACCTAGACGATATTCTGGTGGCCAGCAAGTCACACAAAGAGCACGTGGCACATTTGCGCCAACTCTGTCAGTGCCTGAGCGACCACGGACTAGCAATCAACCCGGCGAAGTGCCAGTTCGGGCTGAAGGAAATTGAATTCTTGGGCCACAGGGTCAACCAGCATGGAGCCGCCCCTTTGCCGGACAAGGTCCAGGCCATCCACCAGTTTCCCAAACCCAGCACGGTCAAGGGCCTGCAAGAGTTTGTGGGGATGGTAAATTTCTACTATCGGTTTGTGCCGGCGGCAGCGCGCATCATGAGACCCTTGTTCAGTCTGATGGCTGGCAAGGCCAAGGAGGTGGAATGGGATGCAGAGTCCACGGAAGCTTTCAAGTGGACCAAAGAGACGTTGGCGAAGGTGGCCCTCCCAGTACACCCGAGAGTCGACATACCCACAGCGCTCACAGTCGACGCTTCCGACATGGCGGTCGGCGGAGTCCTGGAGCAACTCGTTGAGGGCCAGTGGCGACCGCTCACCTTTTTCAGCCAACACCTGCGACCGCCGGAGGTGAAGTACGGCACTTTCGACAGGGAGTTGCTAGTGCTCTACCTAGCTATCCGGCACTTCCAGTATTTCCTCGAAGGAAGGGATTTCACCGCGTATACGGACCACAAGCCCCTCACCTTCACCCTTGCAAAGGTATCGGACCCATGGTCGGCTCGGCAGCAGAGGCACCTCTCGTTTATTTCGGAGTTCACCACAGACATCCGCCACATCGCGGGGAAGAACAACGTGGTCACCAACACACTGTCTCATCCCCACATCCACTCAGTGACCACCTCAGCCCCAGGGATCGACTACATGGCGCTGGTACAGGCACAACAAGCGGACACCGAGATCCCGGCCTATCGCACCGCCGTTTCGGGACTCCAATTGGAGGATGTCCCCGTCGGCCCAACAGCGGTTCAGCTCCTGTGCGACACGTGTACTGGCAGACCTCGGCCCGTGGTACCAGCAGCATGGAGGCGGTGGGTGTTCGACATGCTACACGGCCTGGCCCACCCGTCCATCTGGGCGTCCTTCAAATTGGTAGCGGACAAATTCGTTTGGCACAGTCTGCACAAGCAGGTCGGACACTGGGCCAGGACCTGCGTACACTGCCAGACTGCCAAAGTCCAGCGGCACGTGAAGGCTCCCCTCCAGCAGTTCCAACTGACGCTCGGCAGGTTTCAGCACATCCACGTGGACATCGTCGGCCCCCTGCCCATCTCCCGAGGCACCAGGTATATCTTCACCATGGTCGACAGGTTTACCAGATGGCCGGAGGTCATCTGAGTCCTGTGCCAGGATGCTCATCGCAAACTGGATCACGAGGTTCGGACTCCCAGCGGACATCACCTCCGACAGAGGGGCACAGTTCACGTCAGGATTGTGGACAGCACTGGCGCAGCTCCTGGGCACCCACTTACACCACACCACAGCGTACCACCCACAGGCCAACGGCTTGGTCGAGCGGTTCCACAGGCACCTCAAGTCAGCCCTGATGGCGTGCCTCAGAGGGCCCAACTGGACAGATGAGCTTCCCTGGGTTCTACTGGGCATCCGCACGGCCCTCAAGGAGGACCTGGGCACCTCCTCGGCGGAGTTGGTTTACGGCACCCCCCGATGGTCCCGGGTGAGTTAGTGCCAGAGGCCCAAGGTCCAGCAGGGACGCCAGCGGAAATGCTGACGAAGCTGCAGGATAAGGTGGGGAGCCTGGCACCGATTCCGACCTCCAGACATGGCACTACACCGTCCTTTATCCTTAAGGATCTCCGGGACTGTGAGTACGTTTTCATTCGCAGGGGCATGCATAAGTCACCTCTGCAGAGGCTGTACGAAAGACCCTTCAAGGTGATCCGGCACAATGTATCTACATGTGTCGTGGAGGTGGGTAGCCGTGAGGAGACCTTCACAGTGGACTGCCTCAAACTGGCGCATTCGGACATCAGACAGCCCGTGAAAGTGCCCTCACCGCGCCAGCGGGGCAGGCCACACAAGAGGGACACACAGACTGGGGGTCCCACACCCCTGATGAATGTTTCTGGGGGGGGGGGGGGGGGGGGGGGGGGGGGAGGGGTGTAGCGGCCCGGACCCGCAGAACTCGAACTGCCATTGGTGGCCGCGGGCGCATGCGTGGGAGCACAGCGTAGACTAACCACGGGGCAGGCCTTCCGGCAGGGACCTTACATCACGTCCGCCGGAGAGGCTCTTGGGTACTTATGCGAGCGTGCACATTTTGCTTCTCTCAGTAAAGTGTGCTCCGGTCCAGCATCCACGTCTCTGCATTTTCTTTTCTGCCACGTGCCGCGTTCAGCCACAATATCTTCATATTATGAGAAATTTAAATGAATAAAAAGTTAAAGGGCAATCAAAAGAAGGATGAGGTTAATTAGGAACAAAGACAAAATGCAAGGACAAGGCATGTGATTAACTTCTTTGACTAAGCAATGCAGAGATTTAAGAGGTACAACTGATTGCCTGTATCATGTCCTTCAAAAGGCATTTGAAATTTACTGCAGTAAAGGATGCTATGGGAATTTAGGGAGGAGGTATCTAGGACTCTGACACAGATTTTTGCATCTTTGTTAGCCATATGTGAGGTATCAGAAGACTGGGGTATTGCTAATGTTGTTCCTTTATTTAAGAAGGGCAGCAGGGATAAACCTGGTAACTACAAGCCAGTGTGCCTTACATCAATGGTAGGGAAATTATTGGAGAAAATTCTAAAGGACAGGGTTTATATACATTTGGAAAATCAGTGGCTGATCGGGAATCGTCAGCATGGCTTTGTATGAGGGAAATCTTGTGTCACTAAATTGTTTTAATTTTGAGGAGATAACTAAGAAGATTGATGAAGATAGAACAGTAGATGCTACCTATATGAACTTTAGTAAGACATTTGATTAGGTCCTGCATGGTAGGTCCATAGGTTAAGGCACATAGAGTCCAAGTCCTAGATACCTCCTCCCTTTCTTCCCATAGCATCCTTTACTGCAGTAAATTTCAAATGCCTTTTGAAGGACATGATACAGGCAATCAGAGCTAATTAGAGCCAAAACTGATTTTGTGATTGGAGGCAGAGAATAGAGGTGGAAGGATGTTTTTCTGATCTTAAGTCTATGACCAGTGGTGTACTGCAGGGATCGGTGATGGGATACTTGTTGTTTGTGAGATACAGGTCCTCCCCAGGTCACGGCAGGGAGATAGTTCCTGAGAACTATCCATAATCCGAACAGCTTGCAAATCGGAAATGCAGCCGCGAACCAAATTCGAGCACAGCAGAAGATGCCTGCAGCCCTGCAGCAGCTGGCAAATCCATCCCACCGGTCTCCCAAACACACATATGTATGTACGAGCCGTACAGAAGTCAGGCATTTGTAAGCCGGGAGGGGGTAGGTTTATGTACATTAATGATCCGGATGTGAATGTAAGAGGAATGATTAGTAAGTTTGCAGATGACACCAAAGTTAATGACGTTTTGGATAGAACGAAAGGTTATCCAAGGCCACAGCAGGATATATATTGAAAATTGAGCAGAGCATTCCCCTGACAAGTTTGAAGTGATGCATTTTTAAAGTCAAATAGGGGTAGGACATTTACAGTAAATACTAGGGCACTAAGGAATGTTGATGAATGGAGGGATCTTGGGGTTAGATAGAACCATAGAACCATACAGCACAAAACAGGCCCTTCGGCCCACCATGTTGTGCCGTCCATCAAACCACCCTCACACTACCTAACCCCTTCCTCCCGCATATCCCCCCATCCCACACTCCTCCATATGCCTATCCAACAAGCTCTTGAACCTGTTCAATGTATCTGCCTCCACCACCACCCCAGGCAGTGCATTCCATGCACCAACCACCCTCTGGGTGAAAAACCTCCCCCTGACATCTCCCCTGAACCTCCCACCCATAACCTTAAAGCCATGCCCTCTCGTCTTAAGCATTGGTGCCCTGGGAAGGAGGCGCTGACTGTCTACTCTATTCCTCTCAGTATTTTATAATACTGTAGTTCAAATCCATAGTTCCCTGAAAGTGGCAACACAGGTAGATAGAGTGATGAAGAAGGCACATGGCAGGCTTGCTTTCATAGGTCGAGGCGCAGAATAAAAAAGTTGGGATGTTATGTTGCAACATTGCAAAACACTGGTTAGACTGAACTTGGAGTACTGTGTGCAGTTCTAGTCACCACACTATGGGAAGGATGTACTTGGGGTGGAGTTTTGGGGAGGGAATGGATATGCTGCGCTTGTTTTCCCTGAAGCGAAGGAGGCTGAGGGTGATATATATAAAAGAGAGAGCAAGAGCAAGCGAGAGAGAGAGAGAGAGAGAGAGAGAGAGAGAGAGAGCGAGATAAACAGAGTAGATAGTCAGAATCATCTTCCAATAATGGGAGATATCAAAAACAAGGCAGAGGTTTAAGGTGATAGTAAGGAGTTTTAAAGAGGTTTTGAAGGGATAGGGATAGTTTTTTCCCCCACATAAAGCATGGCTGATATCTGGAACTCCCTGCCAGAGGAGGTGGTGAGTCAGATACAATCACGACCTTTGAGAGACATTTAGACAAGCACTTGAATAGGCAATGCATAGAAGGATAGGGACATAATGCAGGCAAATCAGATTAGTGTAGATGGGCAAAACGTCAACAAGGACACGGTGGACCATAAGGTCCATTTCTATGCTGTACAATTTCATGCCTCCATAGCACAATGACTAAGTGTGAAGGAATGAATGTTGATGAGTAGAGTATTAGAAACGAAAGCTAATACAAAAAAAAATCAGAGGAATTTAGAGGTAGTGTGATAAGTTGGAAGTCAACAGAAAGGAAGTATAATGGTTGTATGAACATAAACAGAAAGTGCTGCAAATAGAAAAATAACTGTGGAGAAAGAAAAACATCAACATTTCAAGTTGAAGACCTTTGAAATGTAATCGACATGAAACGTTAAGTTTGCTTTTCTTCCATAGATGCAATCTGACCTAAGTATTTACAGCACCTTGGTATTTTGCTTGGGATTATAGGTCCATGGCTTTATTAACAGAGTCATAGAGTTGTATAGCAGAGAAACAGGCCCTTCGGCCCACTGCGTCTATACTGACCATTATGCCTCCCTATACTAATCCCATTTGCCTGCATTAATTCCATATCCTTCTATGCCCTGCTCATTCAAGTATCTGTCCTGATGCCTCTTAAATGTTGTTACTTCCTCCAACACCTCCTCTGGCAGATCATTCTAGATACCAACTATTGTGTGAAAATTTCACCCCTCAGATCCCCTTTAAACCTCCTCCCTCTCACCTTAAACCTATACCCTCTAGTTTAAATACCCCTATCACGGGAAACAGACTCTGCCTATCTACCCTATCTATGCCTCTCATAATTTTATATTACAGCTATCATATCATCTCACAGCCTCCTTTACTCAAGGGAAAATAGATGCAGCCTATCCAATCTCTCCTTATAACAGAAGCCCTCCAATCCAGGCAACATCCTCGTGAATCTTTTCTGCACCCTCGCTAGCTTAATCACATCTTTCCTTTAGTGTGGTGTCCAGAGCATCACACACTACTCCCGTAGGCCTAACCAACATTTTATACAACTGTAACACAATGTCCCAACTCTCTTGTACTCAGTGCCTTGGCCAATGAAGACAAGCACATCATATGGCTTTTTCACCATTCTATCTAACTATGAAGTCAAGGATCCTTAAGTTCCTTATCCTCGACTTCCTTATCGGGTGACCACAGTCAGTGCAGATCAGTAGTAACCTCTCCTCCTCGCTGACAATCAACACTGGCACACCTCAAGGATGCCTGCTTAGCCCACTGCTCTAATCTCTCTACACTCATGACTGTGTGGCTAGGCACAGCTCAAACGCCATCTATAAATTCACCGATGACACCACTGTTGTTGGCAGAATCTCAGATGGTGATGAGGAAGTGTACAGGAGAGAGGTACATCGGCTGGTTGAGTGGTGTCGCAACAACAACCTTGCACTCAACATGAGCAAAACCAAGGAATTGATTGTGGATTTCAGGAAGGGGAAGTCAGGAGAACACACACCAGTCTTCATTGAAAGGTCAGCAGTGGAAAGGGTGAGCAGCTTCAAGTTCCTGGGTGTCAACATCTCAGAGGATCTATCTTGGACCCAACACATTGATGCAATCATGAAGAAGGCACGCCAGCAGCTCTACTTCATTTGGAGTTTGAGGAGACTTGGTATGTCACCAAAAACTCTTGCAAATTTCTACAGATGTACAGTGGAGAGCACTCTGACTGGTTGCATCACCACCTGGTATGGCGGCTCCAATGTGCAGGATCAAAAGAGCTGCAAAGGGTTGTAGATTCAGCCAGCTCCATCATGGATACAAACCCCCTGCCACTGAGGACATCTTCAAGAGGTGGTACCTCAAGAAGGCGGCATCCATTTAAGGACCCTCACCACCTGGGACATGCCCTCTTCAAGTTACGATCATCAGAGAGGAGGTACAGGAGCCTGAAGACCCACACTCAACATTTCAGGAACAGCTTCTTCCCATCCGCCATCAGATTTCTGAATGGTCCATGAACCCATGATCACTACCTCATTAATCCTGTTTTGCACTATTTATTTATTTTTGTAAATTATAGTATTTTTTTGTCTTTGTATCTTGCACTGCACTGCTGCCACAAAACAACAAATTTCATGACGTATGTCAATGACAATAAACCTGATTCTGACTGAAAACTTTTCACTAGCCTTTTTGGTACAGACTTTGAGATCTAACAACTCACTGTGTCCTTTTTATTTCCTCATGCTTCTTCTGGTGTTTTGCTAGTTAACAAATTTGTGTTCTCTTGTTACCAATTTTCCTGCCATTGGGTACTGTTTCTCTTTATTCAATCTTTCAAAATCCTACAGACAGAAGATTCAGAATAACTATGACCTTGACCTTCATGAGAAAAGCAGTGCAGGCACACATACAAGTCTGCATTTAAACTCCAAGGAAGCCACAGAACTTGGATGTCAAATAATAGTTTGATCCCTTTAAATAGCAAAGTTCCAGAGTCAAGTAAAGACAAAATCAGTAAATGCTGTTTATTCTGTCATTTTTCAAAACGGGTAGGCTGAAAATTACACAATAGATGAACTTTGGGCATTACACAATTGTTGCAGTAAATTCAGGGATTGACTTTTCTTTATAGGCATAAGAGGCCTGGAAACAGGTACAGTATTGCCTTGAATTATAGGGTTAAGCCCATTTTCAACTGCACAACAGAAAGGAAAAACAGTCTGCTCATCCTTCCTGGATAACCTCATATTTTTGGTATCATCCTTGTAAGTGCTCTCCACACTCTTTCCACTATCGTTATATCCTATGTATAACATGGTGACCAGGACTGCACGCAGTTTAGGTTTAGCATAATTTCACTACTTTTATTCCTTTAAAAATAAACTCCAGTGACTGATATGTTTTTTTAATGTGGCCTGGCTAAATTGTGGCACAACTTTTTGTGATTGGTGCATTTCCTTACAACACAGAAAAAGTCATTTGGCCCATATGCCAGTTCCTAAAGCAAACCCACTTCCCCACTATTTTTTTCCTTTAATCTCTTCTCCCCACATTCTCATCAATTTCACACAGATTCTACCATTCATGTCTGGACAACTCAGAGTGTGGACAATTAATCAGCACTCTTTTGGAGTGTGGGGAGAAACCAGAGCGCCCACAGGAAACCCAAGTAGTAGTGAGGAGAACAAGCAAACTCCACAGACAGCACTGGAGGTCAGGATCACTGGAGCTCTGAGACAAAGCAGCTCTATTAGGGGTACCACTGTGCTACCCCAACATCCCTGTATTCCTCAAATGAACAATGATTCTCACTTTCCAAATGATAATTGACCTCTCTATTCTTCCTACAAAAATGCAGTACCTTGTATTTATGTGTGGATCTTTATTTGCCAATTATTTGTCTATTCTGTAAGTTTATTAATGTCCTCCTATAATTTGTCACATTCTTCCATTGTAATGACACCACCCCTACCATCTCACAACCTGCAATCTGGTATCATTCGCAAATTTTAAAATTGTGTTTTTGACTCCAGAGTCTTAATCATTAATGTAAATTGTGAACAGCTGTGATCCCAGCACCAATCCTTGTGAAACACCACCATTCGTCTTCTTTACTGTTATCCTTAAGGACATATTCATGCACAAACACATTGTTTTATGAGAATAAAATTACTATTTGCTATTTTAAAGAAAAAATGCCAGCCTGCCCTTGCAGAGACAAATATATACAGTATATTCACACACACACACACACACACACACACACACACACACACACACACACACACACACACACACACACACACAGGCAACAACCCAGAAGAATGACAGCAACAGCATTCTATTTTTTTATCTAAAGGGCTATTTCTACATTATGTACAAACTTACATATATATATATTTTACATTTCTTGGCTAGCCTTTGGACAATGTTTCTCGGGGCAAGAATTAAAGCATACTTAAGTGCTCTGCAGTTAACCACAGAAAAACATTACCACTCCAAATCTCATTTAAAAATAGAAGCATTGGAGGGAAATTAGTAGGATAGAACAAGGACATAAGGAATCGATCTGAAATGAGGAAAGGTGGATCATTAAGATACTCCAACCCATAAAGCTGCAGAAGGATAATCATTATGTGATTCAGTTACAACTGAAGTCAATAGATTTTTGGTCACTAAGGATGTCTTAGAATATGAGGATCAAGCAGGAAAGTGAACCTGCAGTACACTTACCTTACCAAGTCATAACCTTACTGAATTTTACTGAGCGGGGCATAAGCTATTACCTTACTGAATCATAATCTTACTGAATTTTGCTGAGCAGGCTTGAAGGGCTTTATGGCCTCCTCCTGCTCCTATCCCTTATTGTCAAAAATTACTTTCATCAGAACAATAAAATGCCAATGACCTGAAACATCAACCCACTTCATTTTCCACAAATGATCTGCTTACTTTCTGTGTCTTCTATTTTTATGTCAGAATTCCAGAATCTGCAGTATCTCATCTTTAAACAATCTGTCATTACTTTGTATTAAAGATGGATTTAGCTAAGGTTTTTCATGATATTAGGGTCGTTGGACTATAAAAGCAAAAACTAATCAGCCCCTACAACTTAGGTAAATAGTATTCACACACGTTTTGTAAGAAAATAATCTGAATTTATATTACCACAAAATATCTTAGTGCTTCACGGAAAAATGCTTTTTTGAAATTAAGTCACTATTGTAACATAGAAAATATTTCTCCCAAATATTATGATGAATACAACACCAAAATTCTGAATGCAGATATGATATGTTTTAAAAGTTTCATCTACTCATGAGAAAAAACTCATTAGCACTCACGATAGTGCATTCTTACCAGGTCTGTCTTTGCCAGTGCCTTTTGTTTCAGCAAACTTCTGTATCAAACTTTCAACTGTAGTATTCTCGATATTCTGCACTAACTCTTCATGTACCTAAAAGTCAACGATATATAACTATAACTGAAATGAATCTACGTTACTTACAAGAAGTGAAAGTTGTAGAAAGCCTGTAGTCAATAAACATTCAACACATTTGGGAGTTATAAATCCCCACAACAAATAACGAAGATATAAATTTAAGAATCAAAATTAGAACAAAATAAGAAAATAAATTAAAATAGAAGGTGGGTTTTACAATTATAAAAGATTGATAGGTTAGTCCATTACCCTCATGAGAATATATTACTGAAGCACTATGACTCAATACTTTTTTTTAAACTCCTCTCCTCCTTCTTTATAATAACCTGCCAGTACATTGGTATTAGGGAGAATAGATTATGTTTGACAAAATTGCACACTTTCTTGAGAGAGTTGACATTTTATACCTAGGCAATAAGATAACTTTCAAGGCCATTTCATGAAATACTTCTAAACAAACTTACAGCCTCAAACCTTGGAAATGTCCTATGAACTAGTTGAAAGGCAAGAAGCATTGGTACTCATTAGACTAATTATGAAGTGGGGGTGATATTGTGTAGGCTTGATATTGGGATCCTGCTATTTAATCAGTCCAAAGTAGGAGTGATAGAAGAATTACTGAAAGCAGTTCAATATCTTTAGAATGTTTAACTTCATTAATATGTGGGTAGATAAACTACAAACTAAACTTAATGTAAATCATTCCACATGAATGGTAAAATAGATATCATGATAAGGATAAAGTGGAATAAAAGCAAAAAACTCTTAAAAGGCAATGTACACATATTTAGAAAATAAAATTGTACAGCAGCAAGTAAAAGAAAATAGGATGTATGAGGCAAAATACTAAACTGAAGTCAGAGGATGTCATAATCAAATTGCTCAGTTGTGTTGTCAGGCAATCTCTTTACAAGCATAACTGGATATAGTATTCAAGAATGGATAATTTCTGCAAACAATACGAAGAAGAGCCACAAAGAGGCTCTGATTTTCCATATTCTATATTTCCTCATGACATAGAGAAAGGTCATTTCGCTCATCAAGTCTATCACATCTCAGAGAATAGTCCAAACCCATTAATTTTCCTGTTATCCATTCTTCCCACATTCTAACAACTAATCCCTGATTCTACCACCCACCTACAAATACCATTTACAGTGGCCAATTAACTAGAAACCCACAATTATTGGAATGTAGGAGGAAACTGGTATACCCAGATGAAACCCATGTGGCCACAGGGAGAACATGCAAACTCCACACAGACAGCATCGGAGGTCAAGATTGAACCCGGGTCACTGGATCTGTGATGCAGCTCTACTGGCTGCACCACTGTACTGTCCTCAACACTTGCTGAATCACTGGTTGCCACAGGTAGCTGTTACATTCATTTGTCGTAATTAATTTGAATCAATACTTTAATCTAATGTAAACTGAAACATTTACACTGAAATCATGTTGTCTAATTAATATTTAGGAAAAAACTAACATACTTATTGAAATTCCTTATAAAGTTTTGATTTAGCATGCTCAGTATAAAAACTATTATCCAATTAGACTCCACGGAAACACTTTTGTATAGTGATTTGGTTCTCCCGAAATCTGTGCTTACAATGTTGGGGGAATTCACATATTGCTAACAAACTGTGTGTTATACATCTGCAGAGCTATACCCGCAAACTGTCCGATAGCACAATTTATAAATGCTCCATTGGATAAAGTGTGAATCAAATAGCTTTTTTTAAGTTTCAAGTTTTCTTGAGGATCATGTAACAACAAAAACCTGGAAAACTTGAACAATATTCTGTTTCAATTTTTTCATAACTCACTTTCAGTAATACCCTACCTGGCCAATCTGTATGTGAGTTTCTTCTATAGATTGTGTGAAAGAACTCAATATTTCTTTCATGTGTTTAAGATGAGCTTCTTCAATTTCCTGAAATTTCTGGTGTAAATAAGTACAACAACATTAAAACTAAATTCCACTTTCCACAATTTTAAATGTACACAAAAAGGTAACAAAATGTATGAAAGGCAGCAATAAAAAATAAATTAAGCAACATCAAACAACACAGTATTATGCCATTTAATTTGACAGTTCCAGAGATCCTGCCATTAGACACTGATTGCAAACAAAAAAAAAGTTCACAGGTAAAAATTGAATTAGCCTAAATTATATTGATGAACAAGCACTGTGGACCCAGTTTCAACAAGAAACCGAAGGCAAATATAATCAAGATTAAGCATCTCTGGCAAGTTATTTAATTATTGACACAGATCCAGAAGCCTAGGAGGTAACCATTAAATGGCCAATAGCTGGGATACAATGCTTTATCATAAGTGCTCTTTGAACGCAAGGCTTTATGTTTTACTTAAATTCCATATACAGCAACAATATGACTTGGAAATCAACTATTTGTGAATGGTGGGACATGAACTGGTAGTGATATTCTTATGAACTTTAAGATGTGATATGGTCCGATATTAAAAATATTTTCTGCACAGTATAGTAAAATAGCAAGCAGTATTATAAAGAAACAAACATCTAATTCATGATGCAGATAAATAAAAATCAATTCATGATGCAGATAACTCATCAGCACTGCAAGGCATTTTTTGTTAAATAGAAAGCACCATCACTCACCAACGTCTATCCTCACTATTTTCTCAACCTCTTACATACCTTCTAAAAGCCCGTATGTATGCTTCAGAAAAAGAAAAAAAAAGATTTTATCCTAGCAACCATTCACACGGTCCCTTTAAGGGTGGCATTCCTTCCATATTGGTAAGGTTTCTAATATGATCATTCCAACACTATTGACCCATGTTTAAAAAACAAGTTTTAGGTCATGATGGCTATTGGGATTAGGTCATCACTTCTTATCTTGAAGCCACTATGTAATTCCTATAGAAAAGTATATCCTCTACTGGGCATCAGATAGCTTGGGTACTGAAATTCCTGCATTAAACAAACTTTAATTTGGCAGATAGTTTGAAAGCTATAAAGTTGATTAGTGGAGAAAATGGAAAACTGTGCATTTGTGCAACAAAATAATTCTTTTACAATTGTGGCCACCACGAGAGATATATATGCTCAGATGCATGCCTTTTCCCATCCAAACAAGAGCATTTCACATTGCATGTTGTTTCCTTGCTCTTCCTGCATTAAGGTACTATTCTCTTTTAAGGTATTTCTCTCCATCCACAATGTTCATCACATGCAAATTCAGTCAGGTTACTCTGTATTTGCCTTTCTTGTTACATGTTTCTACAGACGCTGTTCACCTCATCTCCTTCAGTACCTACTCAGTTTAGAACATCTTCATTCATGCCTGTCTTTGTAAAAGGCATCTTATCAGGGCTTATCTTTAATTCATGCATTTGGTACACACGGCTCACACAAGGCTTTCAATATTGTTACTGGATTACCAGTACCTGGATTTTAAAGCTGCTTTTATTTCATAAATGATTTAATGAAATTAATAGTTACAGGTTTCAAAATGAAATGATATAAGCTAATTGCTCACAAGTTACACGGTTCAATATAATTAATTTATTTGAAATTTACCACTATTTTGTCTGAAGAGTACATGGGTACAAGTATATCCTCCTTCACTTTGTTAACCATGCAACTTATTATAGGAAAAATGTTCCACTTGACAGGACATTGTACACAAAAACCTCATCATTCATCATTTTTCATCCTAACAGAAAATCATAGATTGTCCATGTAATTTCTTAAAATACACTAGCTATATACATTTATGTTCGCTGCAACCTCAATTTTCTGCCTCCCTCCATATGCCTTAATGGATGTGTACAGTAAATACCCATGCTACTTATATTTATGTACATTGAAACACGCAGGTATGAAAAAGCACATTATAGATCCCACTCTATACCATAAATGTAGTAACTAATATGCACCAATAATCAGCAGTCAAATACATACCCGTGAAGTTTCTGTCATTTTTTGTTCAAAATCTGTTCTGGCCACTGCATATTTTTCCACATATAATTTATAGGTTTCTGTAGCTTTTTTAGATTTTACAATTGCCTGGACAGAAAATAAAATACAACAAAAACATTGATGCATTATTTTGATCAAAACAGGGCAGACATATTCAAGAAGAGCACATTAATTTAGAGGCATGGAACATAGACTATAAAACACTATATTTCAAATCAGATCTTTCTTTAAAAATTGAACAATTAGCCAACTTTAAAAAGAGTATTCTGTTAACTGCATTATATGGTACTCTTATCTTTTCTGACTAATGATTTCTTTATAAAGCCCTAATCAGGGCTTATCTCTAGTTCATGCATTTGGTACAGACTGGTCTACATAGCCCTCTGGTATTATCTGGTTCACACAAGGCTTTCAATACTGCAGATAGATTAGCTGTAACCTTTAAATCACAAGCATTCCTCTTCCTCCCTTAAACTATGTCCTACATATATTTAAGCTTCATCTAAGATTGGTGTTTTGTAGATAGTCTCAGGCTATAGAATTATATTGATCATCTGGTAAATTGGTTAGAGCAAAGGCAGAGGGGAATTAATCCTGATAAATGCAAAGTGATGCAATTTGGGAGGTCAATAATGGTAGGATATACCCAGTGAATGGTAGGGCCCCAGGGAGTAGTGAGAAACAAAAGGACCTTGCTGTACATTCAATATCCCTCACGGTGGCAGCATAGGTAGATAGAGTGGTAAAGACAGCATGCAGGATGCTAACCTTCATTAGGCCAGGGCAGGGGAATTATGTACAGCTTTACAAAAAATTGGTGAGACCACATCTGGAATATTACATGCAGTTTTGGTCGCCACAGTATAGAAAGGAAGTGATTGCTCTGGAGAGGATGCAAAGGAGATCCACCAGGATGTTGCCTGGGGTGGCTTATCTCAGTTCTGAGGAGACAGAGGAGAACCCAATAGAGGTGTACAAAATTATAAGGGGCATAGATAGGGTAGTAAATTTTTCCCCATAGCAAACATTTGTATAACCAGAGGCTATAGATTTAAGGGAAAGAGTGTAAAGTTTACAGGGGATACAAGAAAGAATTTATTCACCAAGAAGATGGTTGGAGTTTGGAATGCACTGTCTGAGGGCAATGGAGGCAACAACTTTCTTAACACTTAAGAAATGTTGAAATAAACACTTGAATCACCAAGGCATAGAAGGCGACAGACCAAGCGCTGTTAAATGGGATTAGTATAGATGGTCGCATGGATAGGATGAGCCAAGGACCCATTTCTACGCTGTATGACTCTATAGTTCTATGAGATAGAGATAGAGAGAAAGAAAGTCAGAAAGGGAGACAGAGAAGGGGGTGGGAAGAAGAGGGGAAATGGGAAGAGAGAGAAATCTGAGGAAAAGCATAATGAAATGAATAGAAGGAAACATAGAGAAACACCAACATTAATGGAGGGGGGGGGGGAGGGAGGGGGGGAGGGAGCACTTTTGCTATTTTTGAAAGACCAATTGAATTACTATTAGAATTAAATCAGTTTTCAGAAGTCTAATGTACATCCCAAAACATTAGATAAAAGATTCACTGTCTATTTTGATCATTAAATTATTAGATATTAGATTAGTTTAGCTATTTATGCATTTCACAGAAACTTCCACATTTTCTTCTTTTAAGTAGGCACCATTTGAATAAAGGATACACAGCAATTAGTCTGTAGGAACCATAATTCCATGAAAATTAAACAATACCATATGAAAATAAAAATGTGGTCATATAAAAGAACCTATGTTTTTGGAAGTTTGGGTTTATGATTAATCTTATTTTAACATGGTATAATAATTTTAAAGCAATAAGCCAAAGACCTAGAATTTCCTGCTGCGGTGAACCACCACATTGACTACTACCTAATGCAGCAAGTTCAAACTTACCTTTTGCAAATCCATTGATGTTAGCTTCCTACAAACTGCCAGCCTGATCCTAAATGCCAAGACCCTACATTGCAATAGGACCTCGACTGCATAAAGACTGCCAAAAGGGTGGAGCAGGAGGGCAGAAAAAACCCATACCCCAGATTTTGACAGCCAACTGTCTCAATTCCAGCTCAGCCAGCTGCCAAACCTATCAAAAACTATAAATGTTTTGAAAACTATTAAAAAGTATATTAAAGATTAAAAAAATAAAAGCTTCAATAAAAACTAATTAATGCAGACTAATTAAAAACTAAAGCATTTGAGAACAAGAGAAAACTTTTAACAATATCTTTTACTTAAAAAATTGTAAATTATGTAATATTCACTTCATCTCCATTGATACATTCAAAAAACAGATGGTGTTCTGATCAGAGAAACAGAAAGGTCTTTGATCTGAAATTTTAACTGTTTCTCTTTCCACAGATGCTGCCTGATCTACTGAGTGTTTCCAGCATTTTCTGTTCTTATTTCAGATTTCCAGCATTTGCATTTTTTTTTGATTTATCACTTCTAACTTCTGGCTGTAGATTGAGGAAAGGTTTGGAGGAGCAATGAAGGTGAACTATTCACCACAGCACACTCACTTGTTTTTGCAACCAAAGTATTTATGTGGCTGATCCAGTTAAGTTTTTGGTCAAAAGTAACTCCCAAACATATTAGTGGTTGGGGGTTCAGCAATGGTATTAAGACTGAATGGCAAGTGAAGATAGTTAAATTTTCTGTTGTTGGAGATGGTCATTGCCTGACATCTATGGTACTGCTGCTTTTCAGACATTCATGTAACAACAAAAGTCTGGGAAACATGAACAATATGAAGTATGAAACAGTTCAAGGTGGTTGGCCCAAGGATACTGCCCCAAAGAATGACCACAGTGATGTCCTGGGACTGAGATGACTCACCTCCTATAACTATGATCATTTCCCTTTGTGCTAGGTATAATTCTAGCAAGTACAGAGCTTTACCCTTCTTTCTCATTGCCTTCAATTTTACCGAGGCCACATTCACACATAAAGGTTGGTCACTCTCATCTCACCTCTGGAACTTCAGTTCTTTTGTCCATGTTTTATATGGCATTCTCTGGAGCTGAGTGGCCCAGATGAAAACCAAACTGAAAATCATTGAGTAGGTTAGTGGTAAGTACTGCTTGACAGCTCTGTCAATGGCATCTTTCATCGCTTTATTGATGATTGAGAATAGGCTGGGCATAGTCTCAGCTTGAAGGCTGTACGTAGTTATACTATAACAGTTTGTCTAGAAATACATAATGTTGTATGGCTTTGTCTTTAAAAAGTGTAAACATACTAATTTAGTAAAGCAACAAATAGGCAATGCATCAAATCATGGTAGAAAACAGAGACCATATAAACAGAAGGACAGATGAGTTTAAATTATTTAAGAACAATTTATTACTTCCAGTAGAGAAAATGCAATTGTTCCCTTCTCAAACTGGAGAGGTAAAAATGGAATTGCTGGATAAATACAAGTGGTAAATTTCAGTTGTGTATTTAATTGCAGTTACTACACAAGTACAGCAGTTTCTGAAAACCTCAGTTAAACTATAATTTTCATGAGGCCAATAGTGGAGCAAAGGAAATTATGCAATTATTTGTGGTGATTTACAACTCTGGACATTTCTCCAATCCCACAAATTGCTGATGATTTACAACACTAATAACAGCAAGTACATTAACTACATACTTTCTTATACCAATCAGTCCTTTATTGACATTTCAGCTCAGGAATTACAGTTAATCAGGAGAAAATTTGGGGTTAATAACTTAATTTTGAAATCTAAATATTTTTAAAAACTAACCTTTTCTATTTCTTTCTGTGTTGCTCCTTCCTTTTTTAACCTTTCATACTCTAAACATTTGGCACTGTAGATTTCCTTAGATTTTTGCAGTGTTTGAGTGATACTCTGAATGTTCTGTACAGCATCCAAAGTGCTTGCCACCTCTTCTTTTGTCTATAATTGAAAGGAAATGATTAACCACATTTTGAAATAATAGTGACTCCAAGAAGATTTAATTCACTAACCAGTTATAACTGTAATCATCCATTCAATTACATGAAAGAAAGAGTTTCAACCAAAAAAAGTTGATAATTTTTCATCACTAATGGATACATTTCAAAATACTTTAGAATAATTTAACGATCAAACTAAGGAATGAAACATGTATTTAGTCTAATACACAATGTCAGCACGAAACATTCCCAAAATCATTGAATAATAGAATTGTGCTTTTGTGAGGTCAAGAAAGGCCATGTATTGTGGCTGATGCTGCTTTCTACATTTTTCCTCAACTTGTCACACAGGTCATGTGCATTATGCCTCTAGATGGACAGAATCCATACTTAATTGGGGAAACAACTTGTCAGCACTGGGAGGAGCAGAACTCCTGAGATGACTTTCCCTGCCTGCACTTATTTCAATATGATTAGTCTCCCTTCTTGAAGATGGCCATAGTTACTGCATTTCTGAGGGCACCTGGCATGTTCTCCTCTCCTCCCATGTAGGGGATAAGGCTATGAATTTGTGACTCAAGTTCCCTTATGATGAGTTCTAGAACTTCAACAATGATACTATCTGTTCCCAATGCCCTGTTGACATATGGCCTTATCAACTTTTTGTCAGTCTGGGTGTCAATGAGGCTGAACTGGACGTTCATGCCAAGGACAGATTCATAGTTTAAGAGTTCTGCAAAATGCTCTTTCCCATGGATAATAACTACCTTTCTATCCTTGATAAATTCTTCCTTATTCTTGACTTTCAGTGGGCTGGACCTTCGGTTTTTTGGGCCATGGACAGTTTTGACAATGCTGAAAAATTTGCAAGTCATAGTTATCAGAAAGCTGCTGGATACCCCATGCTCATAGGTTTTCTGTACAACCTTGGCCTTCAGGTAACTGTAGAGCTGTTTCTTTTTCCATGAGGTGTGGTGGAGTTTTCAATTCAAAGATGTCTTACACGTGCAGTTAACTGCATCAAACTTTTATTTTTAGCCTACCATTCGTCCTGTATATTAGCATCCTGTACATTAGACAATATAACCTTGCTTAACACCAGTCTGCATTGAGCTTAGTCTGGTGTAGATTTGTTGATTAAGATCACAGCTTGCATGCCATGATGAAGCTTTGAATTTCAGTACTGTACACCAAAGTACTAGTTAGTAATGTGGATCAAAAATAGCAGTGATTCTAACACTAATCCCTGTATGTTAATTTCCATGATTGGAAATAAAACACAATCAATGGCAAGTAATGCATTGAATTCCAATTGCCAAGTAACTGGCATGCAGCAGGAAGAATATTACAAAGCCTGAATCACAAGATCACAAGACAAGGGAGCAGAAGCAGGCCATTCGGCCCATCGAGTCTGCTCCAAGGAAAGGGAAATAGAAATGAGAAATGGGGAATGGGGGAAGAAAAAAAAACTATTCTAATCCCAATTTCTGGCCTTATCCCCATATCCCTTGATATCCTGACTATTTAGATATCTATCTATCTCCTCCTTGAATGCCTCCACTGATCTGGCCTCCACTGCTGTACGTGGCAAGGAGTTCCACAAATTCACCACCCTCTGGCTAAAGAAATTTTTCCTCATCTCTGTTTTGAAACTGTACCCTCTAATTCTAAGATTGTGCCCTCTGGTCCTGGACTCACCCACGAAGGGAAACAGCCTAGCCACATTTACTCTGTCCTTTCCTATCAATATTTTAAATGTCGCTATGAGGTCCCCTCTCATTCTTCTGTACTCCAGCGAGTACAGTCCAAGAGCCAACAAACGCTCCTCATACGTAAGCCCTTTCATTCCTGGAATCATCCTCGTAAATCTCCTCTGAACCCTCTCCAACGTCAACACATCCTTCCTAAGATGTGGGGCCCAAAACTGCGCACAATATTCCAAATGAGGCCTCACTAGTGCCCCGTAGAGCCTCATCAACACTTCCTTACTTTTATACACTATACCTCTCGAAATGAATGCTAACATAGCATTCGCTTTCTTTACCACCGATCCGACCTGGTGGTTAACCTTTAAGGTATCTTGCACGAGTACCCCCAAGTCCCTTTGTACTTCCGTGCTTTGGATTTTCTCTCCTCCTAGATAATAATCTGCCCGCTTATTTCTGCTTCCAAAGTGTACAACTGCACATTTCGCTACATTGAATCTCATCTGCCATTTCCTTGCCCATTCTCCTAAACTGTCTAGGTCCCTCTGCAACCTTCCTATCTCTTCAATACTCCCTACTCCTCCCCCTATCTTGGTGTCATCCGCAAACTTAGCCACGAAACCATTTATTCCATCATCCAAATCGTTAATGTACAAGGTAAAAAGGAGTGGTCCCAACACCGACCCCTGCGGCACACCACTAATAACCGGTAACCAACCAGAACGAGATCCTTTTATTTCCACTCTTTGCTTCCTGTCAACCAGCCAATGCTCCACCCATTCTATTATCCTACCTGTAATTCCATGACCTCTCATCTTATTAATCAGTCTCCTGTGAGGCACCTTATCAAAGGCCTTTTGTAATTTCCTTTGTTCCACTGAAATATCGATACACCAGTTGTCAGCTTCTCCTTCTCAAACTTGAAACTGAACTCAATCATATTGTGATCACTGGTTCCCAGTGGTTCCTTTACCTTTAGTTCCCTAATCACCTCCGGTTCATTACACAGCACCCAATCCAAAACAGCCGATCCCCTGGTGGGCTCTTCAACAAGTTGCTCTAGAAAAACGTCCCTTAGACATTCCACAAACTCCCTCTCCTGAGTACTACCACCATTCTGGATTTCCCAGTCCACCTTCATGTTAAAATCCCCCATAATTATCTTCACATTGTCACTCTGGCATGCTTTTTCTATCTCAAACTGCAACTTATCGTCCACTTGCTGACTGCTATTAGGGGGCCTATATATGACTGCTACTATTGTCCTTTTACCCTTGCTATTTTTTAGCTCCACCCACAAGGATTCCACCTCCTCTGACCCAATATCCTTCCTTTCTATTGATTTTATATCACTACTAACCATCATGGCCACACCTCCCCCTCTGCCTACCCGCCTATCCTTCCTATACACTGTGTACCCCTGGACATTCAGTTCCCAATCACATCCATCATAAAGCCATGACTCGGTGATTGCCACAATGTCATATTTATTAACCTGTAGTTGTGCCACTAGGTCATCTACTTTATTCCTAATGCTACGTGCATTTAAATATAGTACGTTTAGTCCGGTATCTGCTATTAATTTTGTTGTACTTCTATTGTTCAGCAGATTATCCTGAATCTCACAACATGCCTGAAAACTACAGCAGAAGACAATTACTACTGGACCAATGCGAAACTTATATTGTACACAAAAACAAACATTTGTGCAAAATTAGTCATCAAGTTTTGTACAATGTTAATTACCAAACATTGCACTTACACCTACATTTTATGTTTTTTGAACTCTTAAAATGTCATTTCTACCCACATATAGACTGTTCCCCTTTTCGCTAGATAATATGTTTCATAGTATGCATACTCAAATCTAATAATTACTGTATCTATTCACTAGTATCATGCGCATGAGAACTTCACTGCATATTTTAGTTTTTTGTCAGTCTGGGAAGTGACATTTTGAGTTTTTTTAATGCAGGCTAAAAGCATTTATCAATTTATTTAAAACTAAATATTTCAGAGGAACAAAGCCATCAGTCACTCTTGTAAATAAAAGAGGAAATGTGTAGAGCTATGTAACAAAAAGCAGGGAAATGGGACTAATTAGATACATCTTTAAAAGAGTCAATAGATACATGAACATTCTCTTTCTTGCTGTACTGTTCTCTGATACTAGAAAATAAACTAACATCATGCATTTTACATCCCATTGTATTTATTTCATGTTATATGCTCAAATAATTCAATATAGTTTATATGCAAAACTATCTCTTTTGAAATCAATGGTGCATATTTCTATAATATCTAGTTACACTTCACCCTTAATTAGAGACTAAACATTTCCAATCTCAGATGTCAAAACTAACTGGCTTGTAATTACTCTCATGTTAAATTGACTTCTCACCTTGCAGGTTAACAAATGTTTAAACATGCCATGATAATCCTCAAGGATCCTCTGCTGATGTTCTATTTCAACTTCTTGGGATCAAGTATGGTTCTATGGGATCTGAGGTAAAAATTTGGCATGTCCCCATTGACATTCACCGATGTTTATATATGCACCACAGAAAGCATCATATCCGGATGCAGCACAGCTTGGTATGGCAACTGCTCTTCTCAAGACTGCAACAAATCTACATTTCCCACTGCCTTGCGAAAGCAGCCAAAATAATCAAAGACCCCTCCCACATTCTCTCTTCTCCCCCCTTCCATCGGCCAGAAAATACAAAAGCTTGAAAACATGCACCACTAGGCTCAAGAACAGCTTCTATAAGAAACTTGAATTGACCTCTTATACAATAAAGATGAACTCTTGACTTCGCAATCTACCATGTCATAGCCTTTACACCTTATTGTCTACCTGCACTGCACTTTCTTCATAACTGTAACACTATATTCTGCATCTGTCATTACTTTTCCCTCAATGTACCTATGTTTTGAAATAATCTGTATGGATGGAATGTAAAACAAAGTTTTCCACTGTATCTCGGTACATGTGACAATAGTAAACCAATTACCAATTGAGGCCAGGCTGATTTCGACAGGAGGAAGAGAGATATTTGGCAGATGCAGTATAATGTAAATAAATGTGAGGCAGATTATCCATATGGCAATAGACTGGGAAAGGGGGAAGTGCAATGAGATCAGTCGCTCAAAGTAAGAATGTAGGTGCAGCAGGCAATTAAGGCGGCAAATTATATGCCAGCCTCCATAGAAAGACTCTAGTGCAGGAGCAGGAAGGTCATGCTGCAATTCTACAGGGCCTTGGTGAGATTGCACCTTGAGCATTATGTGTAGTTTCGATCTCCTTATCTGAGAATCTTCCTACAATGGAGGGAACTCAGCAGAAGTTCACCAGAATGATTCTTGCCTTTTCTGAGAGGTGGCTCGGAAGATATAGTGGCTAATACTACACGTTTACTGGTCATCAAAATCCAATGAACAGGTTACTTGTTAGTTGGTGAAATTCTGTTGGTGTAAACGGGTCACTTTTAGATACTCAGCAAACACTGTACTCCAAAATTTATTCAAAGTGTGAAAGACTGGCATAACTAAACAGTATATAAATACCAATTTTTATTATTTTAATTATACATAAAGTATTTGGATGGTTAAATTTATGAAATAAAGATATAAGCTTGCCAAAATTCTGCAAAAATTATAATTACTATCATTCTTTTCAGGTTGGGTACTCAAATAGGCATATATATTAATGAAAGTAGTGTTTCTAAATTTGTATCCAGAAACATTTTGTGATCCTGGATAACTAACTTGCCAAATATCCTCTTACCTTTTTATGTGCCTTGGTCTGTTCATCTCCATACTTCTGTACTTCTTTAATTAATTCTTGTAGTTTTCGTACAAGATCTAAATGGCTACTGGCTAGTTTCTCAGTGGACAATTTTAAAACGTCCCATACTGGTGCAAATGTTCTGAAGGAAAACATATTGTAAAGTCATAAAACATGATGGAAGTAGCAGACTGGAAATGGTATCAAAAAAGACAATTTCAAAATATCAAATTCTACATCATCTTATGATTGGACTATACTTCTGAGAGACTTACCCCAGCTGACTGTAATTACTTGTTGTTTTGGCTAATTTGGTCATGGACCTTGAATAAATATCTTCTATTGTGACGCTGTTTGGGGATTAAAAAGCCAAATGTAAAAATTTTCTTCAAACGTAAAAGAACCTTAAACAACTTCTTAACCATTTCCATGACTGGATTTTCATAGTCTTTCTTTTTACTTCAAAAATTGTATAAAAAAGTAAAACATAAATGTACATTGGTGAAAAACTTGTTAACATTTAATAACAAAAGTGTTTAAATTTACAAGTTAACACACCCAGAAGTATTATAATAGAAGTCAGGAAGGGGGAATGTACCAAGGGAAAGGGAGTAAAGTTTGTTGCCAGTAACAGTAATTGGTCTTGGTCTACCCAAGCTCGAAAAAATTGTCGTATCAAGTCATTGGAGGAGTCACATTTTTGTGTTTGTGACTGGTACCACTGATTGGATGCATGTAAATGAGCTGTTAAGTGAGAGAAGCGATTTTAGATATTTGGGGATCTTTCCGGGTGATGGGGCAAGGGATAGAAGTAAGGCACCGCCAAGGTCAAACCATGTACTGTCAGTCTCATACCAAGATTTCTAAAGAAATTGAGGTGTGACACACAAGGCAGCAAGTAGTTAACTCGCAGTGAATAGTATTTTTCCACGTGAGGTAGTGTTTTCCACTATAAGTGGAAAAATTTGAATTATGCACTTAAGAAGAATAGAAAAGCAGATTTTTTAAAAAATGGTTAGAAACTGGTAAGGGTCTAGATGTACACTTCAGGAAGAATAGAAAGTAAATTGGAGACAACCCAATCAAATAAGAACAAAAGGCACGTTGGCCTTTATTGCCAAAGTTTCAGGTAAAGGCTGGGTATATTGCTATAAGAGGGAATGATGAGGAACTAAAACTAGAGTTGTATGATGACAGAGACAGAAAACACGATGAAGGAAAAGATATATGTTGGTGAATTCTTCATATTGTGGAGTCTACATTGCCCTCATTAGTCACCTCAGAAACCACAGATCAGTATTTTAAAAGGGGATTTGAAGGGAAAGTTTTGTTTCATACTCTTGACCTTGCTGCCAGAGGAAGTGGAGGAGTTGGATACAGTCATTCCGTTAAAGAGACATTTAGACAGGAACTTAGGTAGGCAAAGCATAGAAGGACATGGACCTAGTGCAGGCAAATGGGATTCATGTAGATGGGCAAAAAGGTCAACATGGACGTGGTGGGCTGATGGCCCACTTTTGTGCTGTACAACTCTATGAAATCAAGGCATTTGGAGAAGCTTGGGCTGATTAGGGACAGTCAGCACAGCTTTGTCAGGGGCAGGTTATGCCTCAGTAGCCTGACTGAATTCTTTGAGGATGTGATAAAGCACATTGATCAAGGTAGAGCAGTGGATGTGGTGTACATAGATTTTAGTAAGGCATTTGAAAAGGTTCCTCATTGGAAGGCTCATTCAGAAAGTCAGGAGGCATGGGATCCAGGGAAACTTGGCTGTGTGGATTCAGAATTGGCTCACCCATAGAAGACAGAGGGTGGTGGTAGATGGAGCATATTCTGCCTGGAGGTTGGTGACCAGTGGTGTTCCACAGGGATCTGTTCTGGGATCCCCTGCTCTTTGTGATTTTTATAAATGACTCGGATGAGGATGTGGAAGGGTAGGTTAGTAAGTTTGCTGATGACATGAAGATTGGTGGTGTTGTGGATAGTGTAGAAGGTTGCTGTAGGTTACAACAGGACATTGATAGGATGTAGACCTGGGCTGAGAAGTGGCACATGGAGCTCAATCCAGAAAAGCGTGAAGTGATACACTTTGGAAGATCGAATTTGAAGGCAGAATACAAGGTTAATGGCAGGACTCTGAGCAGTGTGGAGGAACAGAGGGGTCTTGGAGTCCACATCCATAGATCCCTCAAAGTTGCCGCGCAGGTTTATAGTGTTGTTAAGAAGATGTATGGTGTGTTGGCCTTCATCAGTCGGGGGGATTGAGTTCAAGAGCCACAAGGTAATGTCGCGGCTCTATAGACCTCTGGTTAGACCACACTTGGAATAGTATGTTCAGTTTTGGTCGCCTCATTATAGGAAGGATGTGGAAGCTTTAAAGAGGGTGCAGAGGAGATTTACCAGCATGCCGCCTGGATTGGAGAGCATGTCTTATGAGGATAGGTTGAGTGAATTAGGTCTTTTCTCTTTGGAGAGGAGAAGGATGCGAGGTGACTTGATAGAGGTGTACAAGAGGCATAGATCAAGTGGACAGTCAGAGACTTTTTCCCAGGGCGGAAGTGGCTAACATGAGGGGGCATAATTTTAAGGTGATAGGAGGAAGGTATAGGGGAGATGTCAGAGGTAATTTTTTTTATAAAAACACAGAGAGTGGTGGGTGCATGGAACACACTACCAGCAGAGGTTGTGGGGGCAGATACATTAGGGATATTTAAGAGACTCTTAGATAGCCACATGAAAGATAGAAAAATGGAGAGCCACATGGGAGAGAAGGGTTAGATAGAACTTAGAACAGGATAAAATGACGGAACAACATCGTGGGCCGAAGGGCCTGTACTGTGTTGTAATGTTCCATGTGAACTCTATGTATGAATAGTTGCCCTCAATCCTTGAAACAAGAACCTGGTTAAATACAACGTCAGGAGGGGAACTGAAAGCAAATTAAGACTGGCAAATAGAAAACATGAGAACAAGATGGCAGTCAATATGTAAAAAAGCAAACATCTCCTGCCAGCGTGCAAGCAGTTGATAAAAGGTGGATGTTACCCACTGAAGAGGAAGAAGATAATAAAAGTGCTTAGAAGCTCCTGCTAAACTGGATTACTTAAAAGCCACCTTGCTTCAGTGTTTATCAAGGATACTGGCAAAATGAGAGTGATGTTGGATAGGTGAAAATTGATAGTCAGGATGTGCTGCTATGTTTAAAGTGGATGTCGCCATGCCAGATTGCTTGTCCAGGTTGCTAAGGGAAGTAGGGGTAGGGATACTAAAAGAGCTTGCCATAATTTTTCCAAGATATGGGAGCTGCAAGATGAATGGAAAGGGACAAATATAACATTTTCATTCAAGGAAAAGTGTAAGGAGTACATTCCTAGGAACCACAGGCTGGTTGATTTAATACCAATGATGGGTATTAGTCCTGGAAACAAAAATCAGGGAAAAATAATTAACATGCACTTGGACATGTCTGAGTTAATTCAGAGCTAGCATGGATATGTAAAAGACAGGTCATATATGACTAACCTAAATGAATTTTTTGATAAAGGAAGAGAAGGGTTTCTGAAGGGCATACAGTGGATTTTGGCTTTATGGATTTTAAAAAGCTTTTGACAAAGTACCACATAAAAAGGCTGTTTAACAAAGCAGGTGGTCATGAAAAAGGAATGTTGTGTCAGCTTGGATAAAAAAAATTGTTTTAGGGACAGAAAAGAGTAAATTCTCAAGGCGGAGACTAACAGACATTAGAACTACAAAGGAGTCTAGGACTATGGGGACAATCCAGAAAAGTTATGTAGAGACCTAGGCTGGAATAACTATGATCTTACTGAATGGCAAAGAGAGGCTCGAGAAGCTAAATAGTACTTCCAGACTAAAAGATGACTGACAGTGGTGTTGGAATACGAAGGAAAATTTTCAAAAATTGCTGGTGATATAAAACAGTATAATCAGAGCCTCAAAACTGGACATGTTGCCCTGGTTAATTAAGTAAAACAGTTCCATTAAATGATGATACAAGAAATAATGGGTATCTCTTTAAGGTTTTGGATAAGAGATACATGCAGAGGCGAGAATGAACATTTTTTATTTTATACAGCGAGTGACAATGACCTGGAACTTGCAGCCTACGAAGGTGGCAGAAGCAGAGACAACCAATTATTTCAAAAGCAAATTGGAGAGGCAGCTCAGTGCATGCAAAGTTTTTTTCAAACAGGGAAAGAGCAGAATGGGACTAAGTTGTTCTACAGAAAGCCAAGATGGAATCAATGAATTAATAAATCAAGTAGCTTCATTTTCCATTGTAATGACTGTGATAACCTAGCTTATACCTCGGATGATCTATACAAGTCTGATCACAACATTATGAGGAGGATGAAATGGCACAAGAGAGAATAAAGAGGAAATTTATGAAGATGTTATTGAAACCCAGGTATCAGGTGTAGAAATAAAATTCAGCAAATAAATTCTGGAATTTGGTAATGGTGACCATAACATTACTAGATGGTCATAAAAACTTCTTTATGTTAGAAAAGGAAACCTGCTCTCCTTATTCAGTCTGGGCTTTATGTGATTCTAGGCTTATAACAATGTGGTTAACACTTACCTGTTGTCTGAAATGGACACATAAGCAACTAAGTAAAATTAGAAGTGGGCAATAGATACTGGACTTGCTAGCAATAGTAATATCCCACAAATAAATAAAAACTCTAGCCTGCAATAACAACATATAGGATGTTTCCAAATACAAATACAGACAAAGAGGACCTTGCCTATCTGAGCTTATCCATCCAGAAGAATGCAAATGGAATTGAATTACAGCATCAAATTTGTCCTTAAATGATTTCAGTACTTTTACTTCCATTACTTTAGATGGGACGTTGTTCCATTTATTAATCATACTATGTGCGGAAGAGAAGGATCAGGGCAAACAGAAATGGTGAGGAGCTCAGGATATGGAGGGAAAAAAGGCAAGGCAAGCCAAAGTGAAGCAACTAGTACCAAGAACAGTAAATGAAAATAAACAAAAACTGCAGATACTAGAAATCTGAAATAAAAACAGAAAATGCTGAAAACACTCAGTAGATCAGGCAGCATCTGTAGAAAAAGAAACAGTTAATATTTCAGGTCCTAAACTCTTTGTCTGACATTAACTGTTTCTCTTTCCATAGATACTCCCAGGATTTTCAGTCTTTTTTATGGCACCATGAAAAGGCTGGATTGGAAATAGAAGGAGCATGTTGAGGATAAGCATGAAAACATCAGGACAAGGGTAATGTATGTAAGGATAAGCACAAGAAGATCAAAACTGTCTCCCTTCATTATTAGTTGTCACAGTATTATGGTGTGGTATCTGTGGGTGGTCCTGTGTGTATTAGACTATGTGGGACTCCACAGCCAAGAAATTTAACTGCAGAACACCATTTCCAAATATCCTCTGGGGTGAAATACAACAAAGACAATTTCCAGGCCATTTCATACCACTCTGAAAACAGGACCTGATATCCTTGAGTGGGAGTCATCCTTAATGCCCCAGGAGGCGATTTTTGTATCGGGGAGCAACAGCTGATGTTTTTTCTATTCCCATGCATCTTCAGAGACCTGGGGTTACATTTCTTCCACCCCCATCAGCACTCTGAGGCAACATGGTCTTCTCACTCAGAGTCACGGAGCTATACAGCAAAGAAACAGATCCTTTGGTCCAACTTGTCCATGCCGACTGTGTTGCCCAGTGAGCTCATCCTATCTGCCCGTATTTGGCCCATTGCCCTCTAAACCCCTCCTGTCCATGTATTTATCTAGATGGCTTTTAAATATTGCTAATGTGCCCACCTCAACCACTATTTCTGGCAGCTCATTCCAAATACACACCATCCTTTGTGTAAAGAAACTGCCCCTGATGTCCCTTTTAAATCTCTCACCTCTGATCTTAAACTTATGCACTCTTGTTTTTAGCACCCCCTCCCTGGGAAAAAGACTATGTGCTTTCACCCCATCTATGCCCTCATAATCTTATATACCTCTTTCAGGTTACCCCTCAATCTCCTACATTCCAGGGAATAAAGTCCTAGTCTACGCAACCTCTCCTTGTAACTCATGACCCTAAGTCAGGCAACATCCTGGTAACTCTTTTCTGCACTCTTTCCAGTTTAATAACATCTTTCCTATAACAGGGTGACCAAAACTCTACACAATACTCCAAGTGCAGCCTCACCAACATCTTATATAACTGCATCATAACTTCCCAAATCAGATAATCAATGCCCTAATTGGTGAAGGCCAGCGTGCCAAATGCCTTCTTCACCACCCTATCTACTTTTGATGCCACTTTCAGTGAAGTAGGCATTTGCACTCCTAGGTCCCTCTGTTCCATAACACTCTCCAGGGCCCTACCATTCACTGTACAAGTCCTACCCTGGTTTGATCTCCCAAAATGCAATACCTCACATTTATCTGGATTAAAAGCCATCTGCCAGCCCACATACCTAGCTGATCAAGATCCCCCTGTAATTTCTCATAACCTTCTACGCTATCTACAACACCACCTATTTCAGTATGATCCACAAACTTCCTAACCATGCCTTGTACATTCACATCCAAATCGTTTATATAAATTACAAACAATAAAGGTCCCAGCACCGACAGCTGTGGCACACCACTAGACACAGACCTCAGTATTAGAAACAATCCTCAACCATCACCCTCTGCTTCCTACCACTGAGCCAATTATGAATCCACTCAGTATTCCAACTGGGCCACCCACCAATGAACGTATGCAATTTTCAGTCATTTGTGCCTGAGCCAACAAATGGACATAGGTGCCCTGCTGCTGCACCCATCACTGATGCCTGTTAGCATGCAAGAGAATATCTAATAACTACTAATGTTACATGTCAGTCAATCTCAGTTGTGCTTAAGTACAGTACTTAACATTCACAACTCAATCTCAGTTGTGCTTAAGTACAGTACTTAACATTCACCACTGGGTGGCAATAAAACGATTGTAATCACTGAAATAGAGCAGACCTCTTGTAAAGATCAGTAATTTTTCAGAGCTTTTATGGATTATTCATAACAGGAGAAAATAAACTATCCAAGAAACTCAAACAGGGAGGACTAAAAAAGAAACTAATTTAAAGTGGGTAATTCAATGTCAAATTAAATATTGAGTGAGGATTAGAGAGGGAATGAGTGATTGATGGAGAGGCTTAAAGGTAAAGTCAGCAAAAAATAAGATTTCATATTTCAAAAATCTCCAAATGATTCTCAACCTGAAGCAATGAGACTCTATGCTTAAAACTTCTCATTTTCCAGGAAGAGAAGTTAAACTGCAGTAATCAACTAGTAACACATAATTTAAAAAGGAACTTATGCTATCAATTATTGGACTTAACATTCTATGACAAGTTCAATGGCAATCAATGTGTAATTCTATTACTTCTTGAAAACCATAGGGAGGTTAAATATACAATTAAGCTGCTTTCACAAAGTTTGTGGTGGTATAGTGCAAACAGGTGGTAATTCACAACCTGTGGAGCATCACTTCTCACTCCAAATTGCTGGGCAATTTGCAAACACCTGAGTGCATTGTTCATGTTCTTTTTATTTCATAAAAATGTGGCATGGCTCATGAAGTATAATATGAGTGCCTATCTATATGGTCCTCACTCATAGCATTGCTATCACTGGGCCAGTGTTGTAGAATATTTCAATCATTATTCCTCTTCCCAATGGCATCATCCTGTTGACCTCCTCTTCTGCTGTTTCTACCTTACCTTTCTGAGTTGCACTGACAACTGGTCCAAGAAAACCTCATTTTTAAAAACCTCTTCTTCATTTTCAAGTTCATCCTGGGTTTTGCCACCTGTAACCACTTCCAACTCGATTAGCCCTCTAGGTGTCTTTGCTTCGCCAACCCTGACATCTTGTGCTCTCCTGAGATTTCAACTGCTGCATCATAGGTACTGTTTTCAGGTACATTGTCCCTAAACTATGGAATCGTCCCTGTAAAACTCTCTGCTACTCTCTCTCCCCCATCCTCCTTTAATACCTTCTATAAAATGCTTCTTAAAACCTATCTCCTTGGGCAAAACCTTCATCATTTGTCCTTACAACATTTTTTATTTAAATAGGTTGAAAAATTTTGTAGATTGAGTCAAATTTGTGACTGTTATTCAGTCTAGGGAAATTTCATCATATTAGAGGTGATAAATAAATGGAAGTTTAAAAATAATCCATTGCTTATGAAGAATGTTGGTGGTCATACTTCTATACAAATACAAAATATTTATTTCTTTTCCCAAGTAATCTAAATTCTATTACCCTAACTCCATGCATTCATCATCTCATCTGTGACATACCACCACTAGCTTCATCTCAGAAAACAGAAGTTAAAATTATTTGTCATCATTTTTGTATCCAGATGCATCACAGCTTGGTATGGCGACTGCTCTGCCCACAACTGCAAAAAATGACAGAGAGTTGTGAACACAACCCAGTCTATCATGAAAACCAACCTCCCCTCCATTGACTCTGTCTACACTTCCTGCTGCCTCAGGAAAGCAGCCTATATAATCAAGGATCCGTCCCACCCCGGTTATTCTCTCTTCTCTCTCCTCCCATCGGGCAGAAGATACAAAAGTTTGAGAACAGGTATCACCAGGCTCAAGGACAGCTTCTATCCTGCTGTAATAAGACTCTTGAATGGACTTATTATATGATAAAGATGAACTCTCGATCTTTCAATCTACGTTGTCATGGCCCTTGCACTTTCTCTGTAACTGTAACACTATATTCTGCATTCTGCTTTGTTTTCCTTTTGTACTACCTCGATGTACTTATGTATGGAATGATCTGTCTGGATGGCATGCAAAAAGAGCTTTTCACTGTATCTCAGTACGTGATAATAATAAATCAATTATCAAGTTAATAATTTGGAATGTTTTAATTTATTTCATGACTATTATGCAAGTATCACACATTGTAACAGATTCTAAACAAACTTTTGAAAGACTTACATATAGAAAATAAGTCATTGACCAGGATGGAACGTGAAACCTACAAATTACAATTGGTTTTTGATTGTTTTTAGCAAATTGTAAATAGCTAGTTACCTGGATTTACACATGTGATGCAGTGAACAGGTAAGCAGGTAAATAGTACAGCCATAATTTGATTCCATAAAAGGTTCACGAACCATTCCATGGAATGTCCACAAACTAATATTAATAGATTTTAAATTTAAAATAATGCATTGAAAATGCAAATTTCTCAACTCATTGATTAGACACTTGTGTATCAATGGCAAATCAAAATGACATAATTTTAAAAGAAAAATCTCCATTGAAAATACTGCAAACTTGTACAGGCAATCCCCGCATTACCATCAGACTGCATTCCTAGAAACAGTTTCTATCACGATTTTCCGTAACATGAATCCTCTTTTCCTATTGAATCTCATGGTATAAGTGGAGATGCATTCCTGTGGGATGATTTTCTCTCAGATTAAGCCATTTTATTGACAACGACAAAGTGATCCAACACTGTAATTTAACAGATGTGGCCAACATTAGGCTCAGGAGAAGGACAAGGCTTATGGATTAGGAAAGGGTTTGGGACGTGAGGAGATCAGGGTAAGGGATGGGAATTGTGGATTAGGGTTCATGAGAGAAAGATGGTGTAGGAGGAGTTCAGGGCAGTTAATGGGTTAAAGTGCAGTGACTTCGCTGAAGTAGAGTAAAGACTGATGTATTACTTTAAGGAGCCAGTGTAGGAGCTAGCCACTGCAGCGCATGAGAGTAAATGCCTTGTAGATGAAGAACACAGCAGCAGCACTGCACTCTGAGACATCTGTTCATGTGTCCTCAGACTGGAGAGGGGGTGGCAAAGGAAGGACTCGACTGTGACTGCCAACGCAATCCAATGTCATATCCAAATCTTATTGCCCAACATTATTAAGTGACTAAATACAAAAATTGACAAAATATGTTGTTTCCGCTGCATTTTGTGTTTATTTATTCTTTTCCCCACATAAATTCTGTAAGAGCAAACTTTATTCCATATATCAAATTTTTGGGTAGTGATTTGTGAATTACATTGGGGAGAATTTCCATTACTCGAACTACTGTAACACAGGAGACGCCTGTATTTGATCTATCCTAGACTAAATCAATGAAAAATTTTCTCATACCCAAGTGCAAAGATACTAAATATATTACAGTCATAGAGTCATACAACATGGAAACAGGCCATTCAGCCCAACTGGTCCATGCCAACCAAGATTCCCATCTAAGCTAGTCCCATTTGCCCAAGTTTGGCCCATATCCCTCTAAACCTTTCCTCTCCGTGCATCTGTCCAAGTGCCTTTTAAATATTGTCACACAGCATGGAACCAGGCCCTTTGGCCCACTGATCCAACACCGGCCATGTCACCCATTTACACCACTGTTAATTGGTTTATTATTGTCACATGTATCAAGGTACAATGAAAAACTTTGTTTTGCATGCCATCCATACAAATCATTTCATCACATCAGTGCACTGGGGTAGTATAAGGGAAAACAATAACAGAATAAAGTTTTACGGTTACAGGGAAAGTACAGTGCAGGCAAACAATAAGGTGCAAGGACATAATGAGGTAGACTATGAGGTCAAGAGTCCATCTTATCATACTGGGGGACTGTTCAACTGTCATAACAGTGGGACAGTGGGATAGAAGCTGTCCTTGAGCCTGGTGATATGTACTTTCAGGCTTTTGTATCTTGTGCCCGATGGGGGGGGGGGGGTGGGTTGGTGGGAGACAGAATGTCTAGGGTGGGTGGGGTCTTTGATTATGTTGGCAGTTTTACCGAAGCAGTGAGAAGTGTAAAGTGTAGACACAGTCCATGGAGGGGAGACTGGTTCCTGTAACGTGCTGAGCTGTGTCCACAACTCTCTGCAGTTTCTTGCAGTCTCAGGAAAGGCATTTGTCATACCAAGCCGTGATGCATTCAGATAGGATGCTTTCTATGGCGCATCGATAATAATTGGTGAGGGTCAAGGGGGACATGCCAAATTTCTTTAGACTCCTGAGGAAGTAGAGGCACTGGTACGGTTTCTTGGTCATAGCATCTATGTGGTTGGACCAGGACGGGCTATTGGTGATGTTCATTTCTACAAACTTGAAGCTCCCAACCCTCTCAACCTCAATGCTGTTGATGTAAACAGGAACATGTGCACTGGCCGCCATCCTGAAGTTAGTGACCAGCTCTTTTGTTTTGCTGACATTGAGGGAAAGGTTGTTGTCATGACACCATGCTACTAGACTCTGTATCTCCTTCCTGTACTTCGACTCATTGTTATTTGAGATATGGCCCACTATAGTGGTGTCATCTGCAAACTTGTAGATGGAGTTGGTCCAGAATCTGGCCACACAGTTGTGAGTGTATAGGAAGTAGAGTAGGGGGCTGAGGACATAGCCTTGTGGGGCACCAGTATTGAGGATAATCATGGTGGAGGTATTGCTGCTTATCCTTACTGATTGTGGTTTGTTGGTCAGGAAGTCAAAGATCTAGTTGCAAAGAGAGGTGTTGAGTCCCAGGTCTAGGAGTTCGGAGATGAGTTTGCTTGGAATTATAGTATTGAAGACAGAGCTGTAGTCAATAAACAATAGCCTAATGTAGGTGTCTTTACTGTCTGGATGCTCCAGAAATGAATGTAGGGCCAGGGAGATGGTGTCCACTGTGGACCTATTTCAGTGGTAGGCGAATTGCAGTGGGACAAGGTTGTCTGGGAGGCTGGAGTTGATGAGTGCCATAACCAGCCTCTCAAAGCATTTCATGATGATGGATGTATCAAATTCCAATCTCAAAATCACATTTTCCTTTGTGTATCCTTCATTTCTTTCAGCCTGCCACAGCTGAATGTACTTTTAGTTTTTTTAGGTCCATAAAGCTCAGAACTACATCTCACCTGTTAAAGTTTACTTTATTAACCAAGCTTTAAATCACCTGTCCTAAGATCATTGTTGATTTTGTATCAATGGGAGTCATTTTACTTATTAAAAGGTGCTCTATAGAAGTAAGTTCTCATTGATATGTTTCCACTCTAAACAAGGTGAGAAATGCCTTAAGAGGATAAGACAAAGAGGGTTTGGAATATGGCATATATATTCATTTACAGGATTTGAACATGGTGTTAAGATCAGCATTTACTGCCATTCCCACTGGCCCTCAAATGGAGAGGTGTGCTAGACCATTTTAGAAGACAATTAAGAATGACAGATTTCCTTCCCTAAAGGAGATTATTAAATCAGATGTACTTTCACTGTCACCACACAAACATTTTATTCCAGATTTATTTAACTAAATTTAAATTAGCTAACTGCAATGGTAGCATTTGAATTCTCTTTTCTGGATTGTAAATTACCCGGCTCCAGATTACAAGTCCAGTAATGTAACCTTTGTGCTATCATACCCATATGATGAACTCATTTCTTGATACAATAATCCACATAATGAACTGTCCTCATTTTTGGCCTCATCAACATCATTATCTTGTTTTACTGCCTGATGATTATTAGATTAGCATCCAGAGGTACGAGTTTAAATCCCACCACTGCTACTGGGGAATTTAAATTTAAATAATTAAATAAATCTGGAATTAAAAATCAGTAATAGTGACCATGAAACCACTGGATTGTTGTAAAACACTCCTGGTGTGCTCACATCTTTCAGGGAAGAAAATCTGGGATCCTTACCCAATGTGGCTTTTATACGACTCCAAACCCACCAATATGATTGATAATAAATTGTTGCCTCAGTTCAATTGGAGATGGATGATAAATTCTAGCACTGTCAGAGAGATTCAAGTTCTGTAAGCAAATAAATAAAATTAATTTGATAGGTAAATCTGAAGATGCAAATGGCATAAGGGGTACAACACACTGCTGGAAATAGGATTTTGCAGCACTTGGTTCATTCAAATAGATTTTCATATCCTGTGGTCTGCAGAAGAGTGATGAAGTCTTGTAGACTGAGAAGAATGCCAAAGATTGGAATTCTTTCTCCCTCAAATTGTTTACTTCTTCATTGTTTAACTGAATTTGCAATTGATTAAGCTATTTCTGTATTTTTTCGACTATTGATTCTTTTGCGGGGTAAAAAAGGAAAATACTGTTATTGTCTTCAAATATGGTTGCTTCTTAAAAAATGTGCCTGTGCATTTTGCAACCTGTCCAAAAGAAATTAAGACGCTTACATGGGAAAGGGCAATGACTACGTACAACTTTCAGAGATTTCACATAATGGCAGACATCATCTCACACTTAAGGACCTTAACATAAAGCTGCAAAGAGAGAGAAATACAACATCCTTATAAGAGGTACTATTCCTTAAGCACAAATTTGCATTGTTTGCGTGAGAACTTTGTTGGCTTATCTCCCATCAGAGAATCAATTGAAAGTGAGATACACATTGAGAAGCTAACAAATAGTAACATTGAAAAGGCAAGCAGCCTTTGCAGGACACTTTCAGAAAGTCAGAATGGAAAAGAGTACTTTATCATTAACATGAAATCATAGAGCCATACAGCATGGAAACAGACCCTTCAGTCGAACTTGGTGCTTGCCACCCAAGATTCCCATTTAAGCTAGTCCCATTTGCGTGCACATGGCCCATATCCCTCTAAATCTTTCCTATCCATGTACCTGTCCAAGTTCCTTTTAAATACTGTTAATGTACCTGCCTCAACCACTTCCTCTGGCAGCTTATATAATGCCATCAAAATAAGTATACATAATATGTATAAACTCCCCTATCTGCTGTGTTATTAGCATTCTCAAAAAATTCAACTCAGTTTTCAACTTGCCTTTCACAAATCCATGCTAGCTCAGCTCATATCTGCCCAACTGCTCAATTACTCTCTATCCCAAATAATACATTCTAATATCTTTCTCACAACTGGAGTAGGTACTTTACAGAAAATATGGATTTAAACCACACAATTGATACTGATGCTATACTTTTGCAACTCACAAGACAGTAAATATTATTGAAGGTCTCATTTCCAACAATGCAAAAAACGAATCGCCTGTATTTTCATTTCCTTTCAATATTTATTTATTGAGGGTGCAATGCTGCTTTATATTTTTTTCAGAAGATAAAATAACTATTCAATCTAAAATTTAAATTTTTAGATCTTAGATTTGAACTTTATATAGGTCGGAAAACTGCCACTCTTCAACAGATTAGTACTGTCCTGAAAAGAAATGAAATACCTCTCTCTAATGAAATCTGCCAAATCCTTTGTTGATATTTGACCATGTTTCATATTATGGTAAAGAACATCAAATCCATTGTTCTTCTCCCCCTGAAAATGACAAAAAAATATTTTAATATTTGAACATACATTTGTGCACATTCATTTAAAACAATAATAATATAAAATTATAAGTTTCAGAAATGAAAACAATCCAGAGGAAAGTATAGATGTTTTAAATAACATTTTCAAATACCGTAACCTACATTCAAGCTATTTCAGTACTAATATATTTCCAAACAAGAAAGTCTCAAACCTGTATAGAGACTCATGTAAGAACACAAACTTGCTAGAACTCCCCAGATTTCACACTGGGGAATCTGCTCATAGAACCTGCATCAAGTAGACCTGAACCCATTTACTTGACTGGACTGCTGCAAGGAAGGAAACAGCAATTTACATTTTCAAATATTTATATTTTGTTGCAATTGCTGTCATGTAATAATTAATGAAAAGCTTCCTAACAGCAAGCTGGGTTGTTGGGGGAAGTGAGCGAGTGAGGGTGGGGTGGTTGGAGACTGAGACGGAGAAGGAGACTGAGAGGAAGAGAGAGCAAAAGTCAAGAAAGAGGAGAGAAGGATGAGTGGGAGGGAGGACAAGGATGAGCTAGAGAGAGGTTGATATGAACGCGTGGGTAAGCTATGGGGAAAACATGAGGATGAGAGAGCACCAGGGCCTGTTCTGATGGAAGCAAACAATTACATAGCACTGCTTGAAAAAGAGTCATTAAGTTCTTTCACAGAATCTTTGCCAATATACGACATGTTAAGCAGAACAAGTGAAAACTGAAAATACTGGAAACATTCAGCAGGTCAGGCATCATCTGTGGAAAGAGAAACAGAATTAATGTTTCACGGTTAAAGACCTTTCATCAGAACTGGGAAAAAAAGAAAGACAAATTAAGCCTGTTATTCTTTCCACCGATGCTGCCTGATCTGATGAGTGTTTCCAGCATTTTCTGTTCTGTTCTTCAAATTATTTTACTGTGAGTACTAGGGAAACCTATAACAAAGCCAATATCTATAAACTCCTTGATATAACATACAGTCAAGTTGGAGGACATGCTATTATCTGTCTTGGTCATCTTCATGATGCTACCTTTGTTTCCTCCCTGTCCTCTTCCATATCCCTAGCATTCCTACCCTGTTGACAGATTTCCTGCCCCAAGATGAAGAGACTCACATTGACCATATCTAACCACCTGGCCTGAAATTAGTATCTCACCATCAAGAAACTATTAAAATTGTCTTTCCCCAATCCAAAATTGATGACTTAACACTAAAAAAAATTAAGGTATGTTAATGGCACAATTTAGTGCACTAGCAGAAAAAGCCAATAATGAAGTAAATTGACAACACAGCTTAAAATTGGATGCAAGGTTTAAGAGTCCATAAAGATTAATCACTCCAATTGTTATAATTAAGGACAGCCAACAGCAAAATGTAAAAGGCAAGCCATATCTTCTACTTCAGTACTCCTAGATTTATTGCTGTACACCTTAGCCTCTGCCACAGATATTCCACTTCGCATCCTGGCACCTGCTCCACCTTGTAAGTTTCCATAGGAAGCTGCATTATCACAATTCCCCAGGCATTGCTTTAGTCCATTATTATTTTTCTTTTTTAATCTTGTGTGTTATGTTCAGAGGTTAGACATACCATAAGACAAAATAGCAGCAGTAGCGGCCTATTTGGCCCTCATGCCTGCATTGCTGTTCAATAAGCTCATGTCTGGTCTTTTACCTCAGCACGGCTTTCCTGCACTGACCCCCCATCCCCTGCTTTCCTTAACATCTACAAATGAACTTCATTCAAACACCAAGCCTCCACAGCCCTTTTGGGTAGAGAATTCCGAAGATTTACTACCATCTAGGTGAAGAAATTTCTTCTCCTCTTTAGCACAAACTCTTATTTTTGAGAGTATGACTCCTGGTTCTAGGCATGCCAGCCAGGGAAAACATCAACTCTACATCTGCCCTGTCAAATCCCTTAGGAATTTTTTTTATACTTTGAATGAGATCACTTCTCGTTCTTCTAAACTGAAAAGCATTGGCCCAGTCTGCTTAATCATTCCTCTGGAAATCAATCTGGTGAATTTTCATAGTACTCTCTCCATTACCAACATGTCCTTCCTTAGCTAGGGACACCACACCTGTACATAATATTCCTGTTGCCATCTCACCAGCAGTCCATATAATTCATGCAATATGTCTCTATTCTTGTAACCAAATCTTCTTGCAATAAACGCCTACATACCAATTGCTTTCCTAATTGCTTGTTGAATCTGCATGTTAAATTTCAGTGATTGGTCTGCAAAGATACCAGATTTTCTCAAACACCTTTCAACTTCTCACCACTTAAAAAAATACTATGCCATTTTACCTTCTCTACCAAGATGGATAACCTTACATTTTTTCATGTGAACTTCTCTATCCTTATCCATTCATTTAGCCTGTGTCTACCCCCTGAAGCCTCCCTTCATCTTTCTCATATTCCACACTGTCACCTAGCTTTGTAACATCAAAAAGAGTATTACATTTGATCCCCTCAGCCAATTCTTTAACACAAGATTGTGAAACACTCTGGCTCCACTATCCTTGTGGCACCCCACTGGTCACACAACCTCCCAACATGAAAAATGATTCATCGATTTTCTCTGTTAACTAATCCTCAATCTATTGCACCACCTCCCTCCCCCCATACTGTCAATGAATTGGATGAGGGGATCAAGTGTAATATATCCAAGTTTTATGATCTAACTTAATAATATCCTGTTTAGCACCTTGAAGACCTTCTGAAAGTCCAAGTACACCCCATCAACCGGTTCACCTTTATCTAGTCTGCCAGTTACAACCTGAAAAGATTCCAGACTTGTTAAATATGATTTGTTTTTCATAAATTCATGCTGGCTCTTCACAATACAAATGTGCTTTTATCACTTCCTTAGTAACAGATTACAGCAATTCCCTACTATTCTTGTCAGGCTAATCAATCTACAGTTCTCTGTTTTCTCTTTCTTTCCTTTCTTAAATAATGGCATTATTATTTGCTAGCTTCCATCTGTGGGAACAGCTCTAGAATCGATGGAATTTTGGAAAATGACACTCAGTGCTATCTCCATAGCTACCTACTTCAAGATCCCAAGATGCAGGTCATCAGGTCCTGGGGATTTATCAACTTTTAGTCCCAATAATTTCTCTAAAATGCAGAAAAGTATTTTACTTGTAAAGCTGGTGCAAAGAGTATAATTCCAATTGTTGTAGAACCAAACTGAGAAAAGACTGAATAAATATGAGCTGTGTATGAAATAGTACATGTACATTCTTTCCATTTAAAAAATACTATACAAGCCTAAAGACATTCTTCATCTGTATTGATCTTATGTCTGTGTACATGACCTGCTATACTAGCTAATTCTAACTAGTAGCCATTTGTTCACCAGATTTGTCCACTTCTTATAATCATGGACTCATTTTTTGGCTAAGGTTCTTTGGCACGGTTGATTTGGGGGAAATAGTTTAAATTATGCCATTTGTTTATTGGATTTTCTCCAGTTATAAACATTTCATTAAATGCAATTGAAAATGTAACATATTTTGATATGCTTACTTCAAATGTGAAATAAAGCACCAAGACTTACAATTATCGATTTTGACCGTTCATGCTTTAGTTACATCAGCAGCGAACATCTTTGTGGCACTTTAAAAATTTCTCAAAACTTCAACATTGATAAAGCCACTCATATTCTTCTTGGGCATTCCCTCAGGGTCAAGGATGTTATGCGTTGACTTCAGTTCTGAGGTGGTTAGTTCTTCACCACCATCCAGGGACCTATACAGTCCTTTCAAGTAATGCAGAAATTTACATGCACATTCTCCAACCTTGTTTATTGCATTGGTGTTTGCGACTGGCGAGACCAAGTGCAAACTGGGTGACTGCTTTGCTGGGCACTTGCAGTCTGTTTGCAATTGCCATCCTGAGCTCCTAGTTGCAAGCCAGTTCAACTTCCCTCCTCAACTTGTCTGTCCTTGGCCTCTTCCACTGCCAGAGTGAAGCCAAACACTACAGATACAGCACCTCATGTCCCACCTGGGTAGTCTACAACTCAATGGCATGAACATTGAATTCTCCAATTTCAGGTCACACTCATCCCCTCCATTCCTTTCTCTCTTCTCCTGATCCACCCAGGTTCACTCGCACCGTCCCTTCTTCCCAAATCTCCCCCACCCCGCTCCCAGTCCAGTTACCCAGTTTCTTTCCCCTCCCCCTAATGGTCTTCCCATCACGGACACACTCCACTCCCTCAGTCCCTTATCCCTTTCCCCACTGTCCTCCTTTTGCCTAGCATCCTTCCCTTTTCTGGTTCCACTCACCACCTTCCTTTCATGTCAGATTCATAATCTGTAGCCCTTTGTTGTCTCCACTATCACCTCTCAGCCTCTGTCTCCAACCTTCTCTCCATAACCTGGCTCTATCTACCCATCAACCCCTCCTCACCTGGATCCAACTATCACTTGCCAGCTCCTGCCTCTATACTAGCTATCTCCCCTCTACACTCTCAATCCTGATGTAGGATCTTGATCAGAAATGTTGACTATCTGTGTTCCACCACAGATGCTGCCTGACCCCCTGAATTCCTCCAGCAGTTTGTTTTTTTTTGCTTTTGAAGGATTTCCTATTTTCTCCTGTAATCTCTTGCTACAACGAGTGCCTTTTCAGAAGTCTGGTGTCAGACATATGAATGGTTTGGTCCATCCATCAGAGCTGGCTGAATATAATCAAAGCACTGACATCAGTTCACTTATTCTGCCAGTTTATTTTACAGATGTACAGTTGATGCAGCCTTTAAACTGCTTTGAGGTGCCTGCTATAGGTAGTTTATGTCACCAATGCATATAGGTGACTGCTGTCCAGACCATGAGCTTTGCCCCAGGTTTGAGGTCATGACCTTCAAACACATTTCCTCAGATGACCAAAAGCTGTTCTGGTGAAATGGAGGAAATCACAATTCATTCATTGGCTCCCAGGATATGGGAAATGGTCCTTTTTTTCCCTAATGTCTTACCATATCTTTTTTGTCAGTAGGTAGTGAAATACATGAAGGACAGTTGGTAGAGGAGCTTTATTCTCTTGTCTGTGTCAGTGAACAAGTCGACAATGACTTAAAGCTCAGCCTCCAAATGTTGGAATGTCCTTGGTGCTCGACTTAAAGTGAGGTAGGTTGAACAGTCTCACATTCTCTGCAGTTCCTCTCATTTGACTGCAAAAGGTTCATGTAAATCATAAGTTGCAATGAATAGCGGTTATTCAATGGCGGTTAATAGAGAGAAATTCTCTGGGAGGAGCAAGATCATATCCATTGTCCTGATACGGGGTCTCAACCCAAAACATCGACTTGCACCTTTTCCCTCCATAGATGCTGCTTGACCCGCTGAGTTCTTCCAGCATTCTGTTTTTTGTTGTGACTTCTAATGGATGGAATCCATACTGATTTGGGGAGCAGCTCTTCAGCCACCAGGAGGTGGTGGTTCAGGTGATGACATTCCCTGTGGCAGACACCGCTGTCATTACTGCAATCCGATTTGTCTCCTTTGATGAAGATGGTCATGATTATAATGTTTTTGAGGCATCCTGGCATGTCTTCCTCTTCCTTAATGTGGGAGATGAAGCTCTGAATGTGTCTGAAATTCTTCTCCATTAAGTTTCAGTTGACATATATACAGTAAAACTCCAATATTCCACTATCTGACCATTCAGAAATCTCAGTGGTTTGGCATCTGTTTTTCCTATCCATTCCTGGTGCCTTAGTTCCCGAACACCCCATCCACTTGCTGAGGCCCATGGTTCCTGCACTCCCCATCCATTCTCATCCAGTTCCCTTATTCCCCATCTGCTCTCAAGGGCACCACTTCCTGTGCTCCCTTTAAACTCACATGCTTCTGTTAGCTGCACTCCCTTGAAAATTACCTGGTTCTATTTACCATACTCCCTTTAGACTTATCAGGGCCTTCCTTCTCAAGCTACCGCTAAATTTTTCGGGTTCACTGGAACATTACTGTATAACATCATAAGAAAACAAATTAAAAATGTGTTGGTGTTTTAATCACATCTGATGGTCCAGAAAATCAGCTAATCCAGCACTACCAAAATCCCAAGCATGCTGGATTAACAAAGTTTTACTGTATTGCTTGTCTCTGGGTGCTCTGGGAAAGTGATTACTGGCCCTCTTGCAGTCACTACAAAGATGCTCCCTCAGTGATGGTAGAAAGGAAATTTCAGGACCTAGTCCAAAAACAGTGGTATCATTCTCAACTCCTAATCAGATGGCTGCAGGTTCAGGTGTTACTCAAGCAACTAAAGCTCACAATTCAGGCTGATGTTTCAGAGCAAATAACACCTCAGATTCTTCCAGGAAATAAAATTCAAATGTAGTACAGGTTAATTTTTATGGTATTCGGTTGGCATGCCTGGAAGAAGCACAGGTTTGGGACCAAGGATCACAAAATGTTCCATTCTGTGGGAGTTTTTTGCCTTATGTGTGGGTCAGCCATAGACCAAATGAGCAAGTTAACTACTATATATGTAATGTCACTATCATTAAGATCAGATATCTTTATTAGTCACATGTACATCGAAACACAGAGTGAAATATGTCTTTTTGCGTAGAGCGTTCTGGGGGCAGCCCGCAAATGTCACCACACTTCTGGCGCCAACATAACATGCCCACAACTTCCTAACCTGTACATCTTTGGAATGTGGGAGGAAATCAGAGCACCCGGAGGAAACCCACACAGACACGGGGAGAACATACAAACTCCTTACAGAAAGCAGCCGGAATTGAACCCGTGTCGCTGGCGCTGTAATAGCATTATGCAACCGCTACACTACCGTTCATGGCCATACATCATGTGACTAACATAGACACAAAAAGAGAACTTGATGGACCTTTTTTCATCTAGTTATTTTAATATTCCTGTCACAGATATCATTAATTTCATGACTGGTAAACCAGGGCTGTCTCAGGCAGACATGAAAGGTTCTATAACATCACTTCAGAGAAGAGTAGGGAAGTATCCTGCCCAAAATTTATCCTGAATCAATATCACTAAAACAGATCAGCTGATGATTAATGTCATTGCTATTTGTGTCTTAACTGACTGTTGTATGACTACAATTCAAATGTACTTCACTGGCTGTAAAGTGCATTAGGACCTCACAAAATCAAGATTAGTTCTATGTAAATTACCGTTCAGTCTTTTCTTCCTTATCAGTGTGGTGTAAGACTTGATCATGATCTTGCCTGCTGCTTTTCTTAGCGGAACAATTCTGATGACAATCAAAGTAAATTGGCAAGTCGCTGTAATACATCCTTTAAGTATTACATTTCTCAGACATAGCAAGCTGGTTAGTGGAGTAGATATTACAATTCTCTCCCAGGCCAACATCGAGGATGTAATTACAGTCAGTCAGTTCTGATGGGCAGGCCACATGTTCAAAAACCCCAACTTCCAAAACAGATACCTTTTCCAATTTCTGTCACGGCAAGACATTATCAGGTAAACAGAGGAAATAATTCAAGAATTTTCTCAAACCCTTCTTTAAAAAGTGTAACATGCCCACTGACATGGCAATCCCTGGACCATAACCATTCAAAGTGGAGAAGGAACATTCAGAATGGCATTAAGAACCTTGACTACATTCATCAGGAACACCCAGAAACCTGGCATAAATGGCAGAAGGAGCAGACCTTCTCCCAAACTATCCACCTTCCTGGCCCATCAAGCAACTCCCCTCTCAGCTGTGGCAGTCTGCGAGTCCCACATTGCCTTCATCAGCCACCTCATAAATGGAGTGGAAGCAAGTCATCTTTGATCCTGGGGTCTGCCTTAGGAGGAGGCGATTATAGTCCAGTGCAGAAGCACCAATCAAACACACTGTTGTGTCCTCAGTAATGATGGGGCAGCTATAAACATCCAGGCAAGCAATTAGCAGTCAATCATGCATTAGATTTGCAGGTGGTGGCGAATTCCTGTATTAACTCTTCTATCTTATGCCCCATTTTTGTAATTATATCACTGACATGTTTAAGCTTCTTATTAATGCTAGACTTACAGGATGTTGAGAGAGGGAGACTTAGGAATCATGGTGATTTTGAACATCAAAGCAAGTGCCCGGCATTTTTTTGGCAATGATTATTATCAAGGACTTAAGTAGCCCAGGAATGACTCTGGCTCACAGATTCGAACAAGTCAGTCGAAATGTTACAGCTTTTCAAGGAAACTTCAGGAATATCCTTGAATATTATTTGCTATTCAGTGGCCTATATCTAATTGTTTTCTAGGACTCGATGTTAAAAGTGAAACTTTTGTACATCAGACTGAAGAAGCAAACATCCAAATCTTTTTGGTATTTAGTTATCTTATACATTATGTACTCACAAAACAAGGGGTACACATGGTTGTCATTTAGTATATTTACTCTGGCAGTATGGTATAGGAAAAGGCACATTTCAATCCAAATGTTTTACTGGTACTTGAAGTTAATATAATGCAAGAGTCCAAGTATTTAATATTGTTCTAATCATGATCATCATTTTTTCAAACTTTTTTTTTTGAGTGCTTTCATTATTGGAGGAGTTGTAGGATCTTCAAGAAGCTATCCAATCTTGATCTTTTGTTAGAAGATCATTGAAGAAGCAACTAAGATTGGTTCAGGATCAATCAAAACAGTTTTAAATGATAAGAGTAGTGCAAAAAAATCTATACTTATTGGTGTGATTTGCCATCTAGTGTCCATTAAATATTCATAATGACTACCTTACCTATGTTTGTCTCTATTAATACAAATTGAAACAACAGAAATGCAAGTGATGACATAAAATAGCAAAGATAAAACTTCTTTTTCAATTTGATTTACAAATATTTGCATTCAACTGTGAGTAGATAAAATGATGTAACAAAGAGAGGCTATGGCAAATCTCTTCTATATAGGGCTAAAGAGAAAGAGCAAGGGAATAGAACTGATTAGTTTATTCCAGAAAGTTGTCTTGGACTCTCTGGGTCAAATGGCCTCCTTCACTGCTGCAATGATCCTATGATTATCCAGCATGCTTTTCTGCCCTACACTCTTTGTCAGAATAAATGAATGCAATTTCTATCTGTTACCAGATTATTATACTGATTTTAGTTAGATCACTAGCACTAAAGGAGCAACTGCAAGACTGGGCACTACTTACACTGCTGAGTTTACCCAGTTCAAAGGAAATCTGAGTGGCAAGAGTCCTGAACAGCACAAATACAAGTTGGAGAAAGTCAAGATGAAGGCCATTTTGGACTGTAATGACCACATATTTAGATAGGGTGCTTAAGATCAGTATAAAACAGTACAAGAAACAAATAATCCATGAGAACAGGAAACCTGATAAAGATTGCAAGTGAGCAAGAGTGGACCAGCTGAATGGAGCAACAAAATTATTTTGATATAACAGAAAATGGTTCAATGCTAAGACCAAGTCACATATAGTATCAGCCTCTGCCACCACCCTCAGCAGTGCGTTTCAGGCACCCACCACTCTGTGTAAAAAAAAAATCTACCTCTGACATCCCCCCTAAACTTTCCTCCTCTGACCTTAAACTGGTATCCTCAGGTATTGGCTATTACTGCCCTGGGGAAAAGGTGCTGGCTGTCCACTTTATCTATGCCCTATCCAAGTAACAGAAGTTTAACATATCATGAAGATTAAAAATACGTGCACCCTGAAAAACTATCATTTGGCCAAAATTAAAGAAAGAAGTACTTCCTGCATCTCTGAACTTTGAAGATGAAGGTTACGTAGTTCAATCCTTGTAATGATATTGCTCCTATCCTGATGTCAGGCAGGGTGCTGACTAGATGTAAAAGTGTAATGATATCCATGTTAGCAATGATGTATGATTTGAATGAAACTTGAAAGGTACTTCAATGATATCGCTACTCCTTTCTTTATCAATTTCTAAAGAAAAAAGTTTTCAGTTTGTGTCAGAAATAACCAGTTGTGATGCAAGGTCATCAACCTGTAACATTAATATAGTTTTTCTATCTCCACTGATGCAACCTCAGCTGCAGGTTATTTCCACCATTCTCTTTCCTTTCAGATTTCCTGAATTTGCTGTATTCTGCATCTCATAGTCCCAGTACTATTATTTTCTCTCCTCTACTCTCATTCACTTCTCTATCTACACCACCTCCAGATGGATCAACTTTGATTAATGATCTTTCACCCTCTCTCAGACAGTACCAATAGCATTTATATCATCTGGGTTCTACTGGCTTCCACCCATTACAGACATTCTCTTTATTCTCGACAACCCTCCACTTCTCTGCAACTTAAAACATGCTGTTTTCTCAGTTTTCCCAGTTCCACTGACAAGTTGTCAACCTGAAGCATTAACTCTGTTTCTCTCACTGTATATGCTGCCTGATCTGCTAAGTATGTCAGCAATTAAAATAAAAATAGAAATGCTGGAAAGAGTCAGTAGATCATACAACATTTATAGAAAGAAAAACAGAGTTAGGATGACTAGTAAGGCATTTGATAAGGTTCCTCATGGTAGGCTTCTTCAGAAGGTCAGAGGCCGAGGGATCCAAGGAAGCTTGGCTGTGTGGATTAGGAATTGGCTTGCATGTAGAAAGCAGAGGGTTGTGGTGGAAGGAGTGCCCTCGGATTGGAAGGCAGTGACTAGTGGTGTCCCGCAGGGATCGGTTCTGGGACCTCTACTTTTTGTGATATTTATAGATGACTTAGATGAGGGGGTGGAGGGCTGGGTTAGTAAGTTTGCGGACGACACTAAGATAGGCAGTGTTGTGGATAGTGTGGAGGGCTGTCGGAGCTTACAGAGGAATATTGATAGGATGCAGAGCTGGGCTGAAAAGTGGCAGATGGAGTTCAATCCGGACAAGTGTGAAGTGGTACACTTTGGAAGGACAAACTCCAGGGCAGAGTACAGGGTAAACGGCAAGGTACTTGGCAGTGTGGAGGAGCAGAGGGATCTGGGGGTTCATATTCACAGTTCATTGAAAGTTGCCTCACAGGTGGAAAGAGCAGTTAAGAAGGCCAATGGGATGTTGGCTTTCATAAGTCGCGGGATTGAGTTTAAGAGCCGCGAGGTTATGATGCAGCTTTACAAAACTCTAGTTAGGCCACATTTAGAGTACTGTGTTCAGTTCTGGTCGCCTCATTATAGGAAGGATGTGGAGGCATTGGAGAGGGTGCAGAGGAGATTTACCAGGATGCTGCCTGGATTGGAGGGTATTGAATATGAGGAGAGCCTCAAGGTGCTAGGGCTTTATTCACTGGAAAGGAGGAGGATGAGAGGAGACATGATAGAGGTATATAAAATATTGAGAGGAATAGATAGAGTAGACAGTCAGGTTATGGGTGGGAGGTTCAGGGGAGATGTCAGAGGGAGGTTTTTCACCCAAAGAGTGGTTGGTGCATGGAATGCACTGCCTGGGGTGGTGGTGGAGGCAGATACATTGAACAGGTTCAAGAGCTTGTTGGATAGGCATATGGAGGAACGTGAGATAGAGGGATATGCGGGAGGAAGGGGTTAGGTAGTGTGAGGGTGGTCTGATGGACGGCACGACACGGTGGGCCGAAAGGCCTGTTTTGTGCTGTATGGTTCTATGGTTAACATTTCAGGTTGAAAACCCTTTCTCAGAATTGGGAAAGAGGAAAATCAAGTTAATCTAAAGCTACAGTGAGGATAGGTGAGGGATGGATAGGTTGGAGGGAATATCTCTGATAAGTTTGACGTCAGGGTTGCCTTGGAAAAAACTGTTGAAGTTACCTGGTTGTTAGGTTATTGATGATAGTTGGAGGGAGAACACAAATGGCAGGACAAAAGCAGTGAATCTAGGGTAGTTAAAGAAACAAAACACAAAGGGATGTAAAAGCTGTGTCAGGTCATGCATCTGGAGAAAGAAAAACTGAACCAATAATACAGATGGCTTAGCATACCTGCATTTGCTAGTTCTGATACAGACAAAGAAAGTGAGTTACATGAAGTTGTTGAATTTGATATTAAGTACAGAAGGCTGCAACGTGCCTAGATGGAAGATCTGATGCTGTTCCTCAAGATTACATTGGTTCTTGTTATAACAATGCAGTAGGCTGCAGACAGACAGGTCAGAGTGGAAGTGGGATGGAGAATTGGAGTGGCAGGCAACAGGAAGCTGAGGGTTGCCCCTGCAAATTGAAGGCGTCTGTTCCAATGCAGATAAGACAGTATTGTGAGTACTGAATGCAATAGACCAGATTAGAAGAAGTGCAAGCGAATCTCTGCTTTACTTGGAAGCACTTTTGGTCCCTGGATAGTGGGAGGGGGAAGAAGAGAAAGGGCATGTGTTACATATCCTGTGGTTGCATGGGAAAATGCTGTGAGAAGGAGAGTAGGTAATGGATAAGGAAGAGCCACAGAGTCACAAAGGGAACAGTCACCAGAATGCTGGAAAGGGGAGAAGGGAAAGATGTGTCTGATGATGGAATCTCATTGCAAATGATGACCTGTTGAATAAGAAGGCTGGTTGGGTGGAAAATGAGGATCATGGGATCTTCATCTTTGCTCTGCTTGCAAGGAGAGGAGCAAATAGCAGAGCTATGGGAAAGAGGTGGCTAATGGCTCTGTCAACTGTAGTAGAGGGGAAGCTATCATTCTGGAAGTGAGTAGACATTTCAGAGGTACTTGTCATTGGAACAGATATGACTGGGCTGGAGGAATTGGGAGAAGAGAATGGAATTCTTACTGGAAGCAGGGTGGATGGAGGTATAGTCAAGATATCTGTGAGAGTTATTGGGCTTGCAAGGGATTTTTATAGGTAACCTATGCCCTGCACTGGGGAAAGAGATGCAGAAAAGGAAGGGAAGAGTCAGGGATAATAGCAGCAAAAATAATGAAATTTCTGAGTTCTGTATGAGTATAGGAAGTAACACCAATACAATCAATGATGTAGCAGAAAAAGAGTAAGCTTGAGGCAAAGACTGTTCTACATATCCCATAAAAAGGCTCGGGCCCATGCAAATTCCTACGGAAACACCTTTGATCTGGAGCAAGTGAGTTGTATCGAGTGTGAAAAGGAGTTCAGCCAGGTGAAAGAGTGCACTGGTTAAGCCTCTGTTCAAGGAAGAAGTGGGAGGCCCTTGGACTATCCTGGTGTGCGATGGAAGTGTAAAGAGATTTCTTGTCAATGGTAACGATGAACAAGTTGAGACCAGGGAAATGGAAACTGTCAAAGTGGCAGAGAGCATCAGATATGTCACAGATATAATTAGATGTATCATGATGGAAATCAAAGTTTCTAATTAGCTATAATAAGAGCAGTTTACTGTGTCAGGAGGAACCTGAACCTAGGAAGAAAGTACAGAGTCAAGGAAGGAAGAAATAAATTGTGGGCAAGAGAAAGCTGAAACAATGCTTCATTTTCATTTCTAGCAATTTCAGTTTTCATTTAAGATTTCCAGCACTGGAATTTTTTTGTTTTTCAATTTTTTTTTGTTTTGTAAAACATCATTGTAATGCTTATACATTTCTTCTTGAAACCCAGTTTAGAGAATGCCAAACCTCTGAATAGTCTCCAAGACATTCTAATAGGGGCCAGGCAGGCATTGGGTTTGCTCTTAAGGAATATTCTTTTTGAATGCCTGCTTTCATAATTTTAGTTAAAGGAAACTGCAACATGCCAAAAAAAATTGTCCATTGGCACAACCCATTAAATTGTTATTGCTATCTATACTGAGAGTGTGGAACTGCTGACGCAGCAAACTTCTCTTATTATAGCTAATTAGAAGCTTTGATTTCCATCATGATACAAACAGGATGTGCTGAACAAAAGTTTCTATTGTGTGTCCCTCTTTCCCAGGAACATTAAATTGTTTAAAGTTTGCTTCTATCTCAGATCATTAAAAAAATAGAAGTGACAGAGGACAAGAAAGGAAAAAAAATTGAATAGACCCAGCTAAAAAAATGTATAAACTTAGTGCTTATATAATGTGAAAACATTTTTTAATACGTCAACAATAAATCAGACGTGCATTGTTCATGCCCCAGAATTAGAAGTTACAAAAACTTAGGGTGCCATTATATTGATTCTAAAGTAAAATTATATTTTTATAACCACCTGCAATTTGAATACTTGACACTAGTTACGTCACAGCTAAATTTAAAGTTAACTGTCTGAGTACTGCAGCCAGGCCACTGTAGTTGATGACTGTACTTGCAATTTTATGACTAAGAATAGTTCTACATGTGGCTCTTGCTAACTGTACGAATTGAATACAATTGCTGACACCACTATTAATGCAGTGGTTGGAATGTTCCCTTCATTTGTCAGTATTCAGCTTGCAGCTTGGTTTCTTATAAAAGAACTGTTAATTTGAAGCTCAAACACAAGTTTTCCTTCGCATATGCAGAATTAACTTCGCAGAAGTTAAGTTCTGGTTTATGCAACTTATTATCTGCTGCCCATATGACAAAAATGATAAAACAGTAGGCTGCCATTCAGCCTATCAAGATGGCCATGGCAGACAAAGCTCCCAGTTGCAAGCCATTTTAATTCCCCTTCCCATTCTCATACCGCCTGTCTGTCCTTGGCCTCCTCTACTGCCAGGGTGAGGCTAAGCACAAACTACAGGAACAGTACCTCATATTCTGCCTGAACAGTCTACAACCTGACAGCATGAACACTGAATTCTCCAATTTCAAGTAACCTGCTCCCTCTCTGTCCCTTCTCTCTCTCCTCCTGATCTATCCAGTTCCTTCTACACCCACATCACCCCGGCCCTCTATCATTTTGTTTCTTTCCCCTCCTCCACCCACTCCATCTGCCCATCATCTAAACGCTCCTACCCCTACTGCTCCCACCTGCCCACCCCATTTCCCTTATTTGCTTCCATTCTCCATCTTCCTTTCCTATCAGACTTCATTATCTGCAGCCCTTTGCTGCCTCCATCCATCACTTCCCAGCCTCTATCACTATTTCCATTCTTCCCTCCTCCATCTGTCTATCACCCTTCCTCATCTGGATCCACCTATTGCTTTCCAGGTCTTGGTCCTCCCCTTCCCTACTCCTCTTTATACTGGCTATTTCCTCCCATCTTTCAGTCCAGATGAAGGGTCTCAACCTGAAACATTGACCGTCCAATTTACCTCCACAGATCTTGCCTGACCTGCTGAGTTCCTCCAACAGTTTGTTTTTTTTTGAACTCTAGATTCCAGTATCTGCAGTCTCATTGAAGCTTACCAGATTCTATTTCCCGTTCCTTTTAAACTCACTGAGTTTACCAGAAAATTATTGTTGATCATGTTAAAAAAGTGAAATAAAAGTGCTGGGGTATTAAAGGAGCAACATCCAATGATCCAGAAAATCTGCTAGTCCAGCACCAATAAAATCCCAAGGATGCCAGACTTTTGGAGTTTTACTGAACTTAAGGATTTAATAAAGCCTCGGCGATACAAGTGACTGCAGATGCTGGAACCTGGAGCAAAAAATAAACTGCTAGATGAACTCAACTGGGTCAAGCAGCATCTATGGAGGCAAAGGCATGGTTGATATTTCAGGTGGAGACCCTGCATCACAATTGAGAGTGTAGGGGGAAGAGAGTCAGTACATAGAAGGGAGAGGGAGGGGTGAGGCAGAGGCTGGTAGACAATAGGTGGAACCATTTGGGGGTAAATGATGAACATATGAAGCCAGGTGGGGAGAGGGGAAGGTAGAGACAGAGGTTGGTAAGTAATAGGTGGAACCAGATAGGGGAAGGACAAAAGGATGATGGGCAGATGGAACCAGGTGGATAAGAATGATGAACCAAGGAAGAAGACAGTAGGAGATAGGTATGTGGGTGATGGACGGAGGGAACCAGGTGGGAGTGATGAGTCTAGGTATCGGGGTGGGGAGGGGGAGTTTTGGGGAATGAAAAAGTTTAACAAAGGGAGAGAAAACCTGGGTGGACTGGTGGAAATTCAACTTCCCTCCCCATATTGACCCGTCTGTCCTCGTCCTTCTCCACTGCCACATTGACACCAAATGTTCCAAGATCTACAAACTGTCCTGCTAGAACAACTGTTGCAGCCTGTTATCTCACAGAATTTATTTCTTCTTATCTCTAGCCTTTATTTTCATCTACTGTCCAATCTCTTCCCATCTACATCTGTGATTCTTCCAAAGCGCTTTAAAGGAATTCTGTTTCCTGATCCAGATTCATTTTTACCAAGGATACCTCATGTCCATTCCATATCAAATGGCCTGACGGTTGTCTGCTCTTGGTGAGCAAAGGTTCAAGCAGTCTCCATCCACCATCTTCCTCTATCAAACTAAATGTGTTCTCATTTCCTTCACTTGATTTTATTTATTCATTACTGGATGTGGACATTGCCAGCAAGGCTGACAATAAAATGTGTCACTCTGGGTCCTTGCCTTTTTTATGTTGTACTTTCATTGCTCCAGTCCTACTCAGGCCCTTTTCTCACTTCTTTTTCCTCATATAATGTACTCATCCCGAACCTTTCATCCACTTTGCTGCCACTGACACACTTTCTTCTTTCATAATATTTCCTTTCTCCCCCACCCCCATGTGCACACTTCTGGGGAAATCTTACGTCCAATATCTATTATAAGCCGAATGACTTCCTTACCTACCAAGACTTCATCTATTCTCTATCAAGATTCTATTCCATTTCCCAAGTATCTATTATGACAATGGCAAGTTCCACCTCATTGCTCCTAACCTTTATTCCATTGCCCTTCCTCTGTTGTTGACAGAATCTGAATCAGGTTTATTATAACGTACACATAATAGTGAAATTTGTTGTTTTGTGGCAGCAGTACAGTGCAAAACATAGACATAAAAATTACTATAAGTTACAAAAATAAATAGTGCAAAAGAGGAACAACGAGGTAGTGTTCATGGACTGTTCAGAAATCTGATGGCGGAGGGGAAGAAACTGTTCCTGAAATGTTGAGTGTGGGTCTTCAGGCTCCTGTACCTCCTCCCTGATGTAGTAACGTGAAGAGGGCATGTCCCGTGTGGTGGACAGGACCCTTGAATGTGTCCATTCCCTTCATTGCAATTCTGCTCTCTCTCAAATCTCTCCTTCTCATATCCACAAAGCTGGCCTTTAAATGACCCACATATGTCAGCTGTAGACTTACCCAATAACAGCCTCTCCCAATCCACTCTGCCCAGTTCCTGTCTAATACTGTTATAATAAGCCTTTCCCCAATTTAGTACTTTTCCTCCCAAAGTCCAGTCTTAACTATCTAAAAACCTGTGGAGTTAAGATCGCTATTCCCAAAATGCTCTCCCACTGAAATTCCCATTGGCTGGCCAGGCTCACTTCCCAATGCAAGGTCTAATATGACCCCTTCCCCTGGTTGAATCATCTACATACTTTGTCAAGGAACCCCCTGAATCGACCAAACAAATTCTGTCCCATCTAAACCTCTGGCACTAAGGAAGTCCCAGCCAATAATGGGGAAATTAAAATCATCCACTACAACTGCCCTTTTGCTTTTGTATCTTTCCATAATCTGTCTACATATCTATTCTTCTATCTCCCACTGGCTATTAGGAGGCCTATGGTATAACCTCAGCATATTGATTGCACCTTTCTTATTTCTGAAGTCTACCCAGTTTGCCTCACTAGATGAGCCCTCCAGGATGTCCTTTCTAAGTGCTGCCATGACATTCTCTCTGATCAGTGGTGCAGCTCCCACACCTCTTTTAGATCCCTGTGGACAACATCTGAAACATTTAAACACTGGAATGTTGAGCTTCCAGTCCTTCCCTTCTCTCAATCAAGTCTCTGTATTGGTTACGACATCATAGTTCCATGTACTAATCCAGGCTCTAAGTTCATCTGCCTTACACATTATACTCCTTGCATTGAAATAAGTACTCTTCAGCCCATCAGTGTTCATTGAGCTGGCCCTGCCTGTCCTTCCTTCCAGACTTACTTGACCTAACCTCTACCTTCCCTTCAATCCCTCCACTTTCTGACCTACTGTTCTGGTTCCCATCAGTGTTCATTGAGCTGGCCCTGCCTGTCCTTCCTTCCAGACTTACTTGACCTAACCTCTACCTTCCCTTCAATCCCTCCACTTTCTGACCTACTGTTCTGGTTCCCACCGTCCTGCCATGCTACTTTAAACCCTCCCAAATAGTACTGGCAAATCTTCCTACAGGGATACTGGTGCCCCTCCAGTTTTAGGTGCAACTTAGGTCCTTCTTGTACAGGTCCAAACCTGCCCTGGAAGAGAGCCCATGAATCCATGTACCTGAAACTCACCTCCCTACACCAGCTCTTTAGCCATACATTCAACTGTATTATCTTCCTATTTCTTATCTCCTTAGCATGTGGCACAAGGAATAATCCAGAGGTGTTCCACAAGGATCAGTGCTGGAACCTCTGTTCTTTGTGAGATATAAATAAATGATTTGGATGAAAATGTAGGTGGGCTGATTAGTAAGTCTGCAAACGGCACAAAAATTGATGTAGTTGTGGATAGTGAGGAAGGTTGTCAAAGGGCACAGCAGGATATAGACCTGTTGGCAATATGGGCAGAGAAATGGCAGATGGAGTTTAATCTGGACAAATATGAGGTGTTGCACTTTGGGAGATCAAATGTTAGAGGAAAGTGTACAGTAAGTTGCAGGACCCTTAGGAGCATTAATGTACAGAGGAATATTGGGGTGCAAGTCCTTAGCTCCTTGAAAATGGCAACATGAGATAGGGTCATAAATAAGGCATATGGCATACTTACTTGCATCCATCAGTCAGGATGTTGAGTACAAAAGTCACAAAGTCATGTTGCAGCTGTGTAAAACTTTGGTTAGGCCACACTTGGGGTATTGTGTACAGTTCTGGTCGCCACATTACAGGAATGATGTGGAGGCTTTGGAGAGGGTGCCAGGGAGATTCACCAGGATGTTACCTGGATTAGAAATTATCAGCTATAAGGAAAAGTTGGACAAACTTGGATTGTTTTCTCTGGAGTATCAGAGGCTGAGGGGTGACCTGATAGAAGTGTATAAAATTATGAGATGCACAGAGAGGGTAAATAAAATCTTTTCACAGGAAAGAAATGTCAAATACTAGGGGGTATAGATTTAAGGCAAGGGGGGAAAGTTTAAAGGAGATTTACAAGGCAAGTTTTTTTTGACATACAAAGTAATAGGTGCCTGGAATGCGCTGCCAGGGGAAGTGGTGGAAGCAGATCTGACAGTAATATGAGGAGGCACATGAACAGGTAGGTAATGGAGGGATATAGACCAATTGCAGAGAGATGTATAGTTTAAATTAACATCATGGTCAGCAGACTTTGTTGGCTAAAGGGCCTGTTTCTATACTCTACTGTTCTATGTACAACATCTTTTAACTTCTTATGTCAGACCTGAATTGTTAACAGTTTCTCTCCCCAATGATAATGCAAGACCTGTTGGAAAAAAATCAATCTTTCCTGTTTTTGTTTTGGATTTCCAGCATTCATTTTTTAATGCCTTGATGTCATGAGCAGTCACTCTCACCTCATGTGTGTAATTAAGCTCTTCGGTTCACATTTGAACCAATGCTGTGACAAGGATGGGAGTGGCGGTGGTCCCAATGAAACTCAAACTGGCCACTGGTGAGAAACTATACCTTTGACAACATCTTCCATCAGATTCACCTGTGACTGAGAGTAGATTGAGTCACAGTAATCAAATGGATTGGATTTTTCTTGTTCCTGAGATAATAATATACCTGGGCAATTTTCCACATTGTTGGGTAGATGCCAATGTTCTAACTGCATTATTATAGCTTAGTTACAGGTGTGCAGCTGGTTCTGGAATCTGGATCTTCAGTACAATAGCCAAGATATTTACTGGTCCCATTGCTGTTGCTATATCCAGTCTTAGCCATTTCTTGCTGTCAGACAGTGTGAACCACATTGGCTGAAGATTGGTTTCTGTGATAGTGTGAATCTCAAGAAGCAGCTCTGGCTGAACATAGCTGTAAAACTTCAACCTTGTCTTTAGCATTCACATAACACGTAATGTAATATGCTTGAGGGATTTGGACCTAAAATTCCTAAAGTTCTAACAAACAGAGCTTTTTTTCTGACTTAGATCTGAACTCATTATGGACTAATTGATAGACTGTGTGCCATTATTTTTATACTCATGTTACAATGAAGATGGAAGTAAGTAACCAAATGATTCTTTTAAAAAAATACTCAGCAATTCCTATGATCTTGCATAAAAATGTTACTGATTTCGCAAACATACAAAACCATGATTAGTTACACTTAATTATGATTAATGATTGGTTACCTTATTACTTGCATGTCACTGTCACATTTCAGAGACAATTAGCAGCCAATATTATTACACCCAGGCAGCCATCACATGGCACAAAATTGCACAAAAACACATGGTAAAAGTTGAACTCCACAGCATTTTAACATAGATATCAGAAAACTGAAATGTATAACTATATTAAAACACCTTGTCAATATAAATTCAGAAGGGCAACACCACTGCACCTGTGACCAAGCATGACTTGTTCAAATTTATTCCAGGCATGAACACAACTGATATCCATCATAGAAGTAAATCTGCCTTTCATGCATGATTTAAAGTATTTCAACGTAAAAGGAATTTTTCACAGTCTTAAACACCAATCTTTTGGATAGGAATTTGCAGGTAAGGTTTCAGAGAGATTGTTACTCTAAGGGGCAATAGCTTACAGTTAATAAGTAATCAAAACCTTAACTATCTCTCCTACCCTTAACCTTGGATGAATAAAGCAAATGCTGGCCCACTTATTTTGAATTATCAAGGTCCAATAACCTTCACTTTTTTGCCCCAACATCACTCACTGAAAACCATCAAAAAACAGTGAGCAACAGCAATAAACTATTTATCGGTAAACTTGACTCCATAGCTAGTTTGGCAGTATCATTCAACAGTATAATACATATTTAGTCTGTAATATTACTTAAAATTACACCACTGTAAACTGTTGATTTCTGATTTCAAAAGCTTTGCTTGAATTAAGGTCAAATAAAATATTACTATCAATTTTAGATAATTGAGGATGGAGGGAAAATGAAGTATTTAGTCACACTAAACAAGTCTTGCCCTGTTTCACATCCAAAATTTGTAGTGAAAACCATCCATGGATAATGGCTATGAATAAAGATTTATATAAAATGGCTTTACTTAGTCTGAATCCAACACCCACTAGGCATTCAGTTATTTTATAAAACTTAGTACATTTTGACACTTAATATCAACCTCAATCAGAAGGGCAAGACAGCAGATGATGCAAGAAATAGAAATTCCATTGCTGCCTTGGATAATCTTACAGTTGTGACTGAAGCACACAATTGGGTGTATGGTTAAAAGCTTAGGTGGTCATTCAATTAAATCATGGATGATGCGCACTTCAACCCTATTTACCCACTTCAGGTATCAATGAATGTGGATCTAAGAAAAAAATTAATAAATCTGATTCTCCGTAGCTCAAATCGTCCAATTATCACAGCTTTTTCCAACCATGAATTCTGAATGTAGGAAGAATAAACCTAAAGCCATTAGGCCAGCATCACCTTTCAATAAGTTCATGGCTTACCTTCTACCTCCACTTTCTCATCTGATCCCCACAGCACTCAATTCATTTAGAGTCAAAAAACTCTAGCGTTCCCAACCTTGAATATACTCAACAATCAGGCATTTACAGCCCTTTGGGAAGAAAGTTGCTAAGGATTCAACATTTTCTGAGTTAAGAAATTTCATTGCTTCTCATGCCAAAATTGGCAGTCCCAACTCTTGACATTACTTTTCCTAGTCCTAGATCTCAAGCAAGAGCAAACAGACTCTCACACCTCTTAAAATTTTTATATGGTACATTGAAAACTCTTTTCATCCTGCTACTGAATTCAACACTTCTTCAATGCAAAGGCAGAAATCAGAATACAGAAATGGATAAAAACAACTGCCTTTCAAAGGACCTAAACTGACATCCATTACACATTTACACTAATTCAAGTTCCAGAAGACATTTTCAGCTGAAAATGTCATAAGTAAACTATCAATTATATTTTAATTTGTACAAGGAAAATGCCACTTCATAGAACTGAAATTTAGTTTTGGTTCTAAATTGAGATAAATGTAAATTTGTTTCTTCCTTAGGAAACTTTCTACATCATGTTTAGTGTCTTATCGTGAAACATAGGTTATCCGGGTTCAATTTCATCAAATACTTGATCACCATTTACAAAACCATCAACATTATTACATTATCTGATCTGAGGCAACAGTCCTGATTAAGGTATGATGAAGGGTCTTCGACGTGAAACTCTTTCCACAAATGCTGTCTGACCTACTAATCGTTTCCAACACTTCATAATTTACGGTAACATGTTTCTCTTTTAGTGTCTCTAGATTTAAGGCAACAGTGGGTGCGGCTGAAAAGGTAAACATTTTGACTAACAAAAATTTCACTCATGTTGATTCCGGCAGGATAGGCATCTGGTCTCCTAGCACATTATCAATTTATGGCAGCAATACAGAAGTACTGTACCCTACTCTCATGAAATTTGTCTGTAAATGGGAAACACCCAATATTCATTGGAACAATCCACAACCAACCAGTTTAACATACTCAAACACCACTGTATTTAACAATTTAAAATAATAGGAGACTTATTGCCAAAGGTTAATGTTAAATAAAGTTTAGGAAAAGAGGTTACTTGTTTAATTTTTAATGTCAATTTCTTTATCCATAAAAGATTTTAAATCGCCTGCCTGTGGTTCTCAACCACTCGCCACACTAACTTATTTACGGAAGAAGAGACTCGTGACCGACGTCAAAATTGGCCAATCAGAAACATAAACATGCAATTCCTGGCGGGGCTACACCAATCACCGTGCGGGGCGTGGCATTCCCCGCCCCTCCTATAATATACAGGTTTGGTTGCACTGAAAGCTCTGGGCTCAGCGGCGAAGGAAGGCCCGATCCGGCGCGCTCGCGTAAAGCTAGATCCCAGCACAAGTACAGAGCCCGGCTTACTCACATCCTGACCCGAGCCGGCAGCGGCCGCCAGCCCCATTCTCATATAAGCGAGCACCTCAAGACAACTTAAAACAGTCCGACGAGATTATTCATTCGCTGCGAACAAAAAGGGACAAGAATCAACGAACGTACCCAGAAATTATCCACGAACTGCGACATCTTGGAGCCGTCGTCGTTGCTGCCGCTCCTCTGATGGTGAACAACTGCCCACCCCAGCCGCGCTCGTTATTTGAGACAGATGGAACGGGAAAGGAAGGAATAATGGGGGGGAAAGGGGAGGGTTATCGTTTTAATTTTTTGACAAAATGAATCGTTTCAGGGGTTTGGATTTTTTTTAACATTTAAAAAAAATACAGCCAGCACAAACTCTGCGGCGCTGCCACTCTCCGGCCGGCCCGCCCGAGTGCAGCCTGTCACCACAGCGCGAGCGCGCGCGCGCGACTCCCGGGCCAGCCGAGGAGCTGAGCGACATGGTCTGCACCCAGGGGCTCGGCGGACTAGCCGGCTGGAGCAAGTAGTCCAAGCGTCGCTCTGCTAAAGATGTTTCAAATAAAACCAAAACTGTCATGTTAATAAATTGTGAGAACGGGCACCCACATAAACAACGCAGTTGTCGCCAATCCCAAAATAATACACATTTCCACCATCTGCATTTTAATTTTTTTCATTATAACCTATCTGTGGTCATAGATGCAACCCTCCTGCAATGGATATTAAAATCCCTGGGAAGTACAGAATCTGGCGGCCAACAATCGCTCCCCAGAAATCTTTGATATGGGTTTCCTCTTGATTTGAGGCTCTTCCGACTGCTGTTTTCTTATTAATTCGTGGTACCTGCTGTTCCAATTGTTTATTCATTAGTACCCTACAATTTTGAGTTTCATAATACATCAGAGTATTAAGTTATTAGTTTGATATGCCAGTTTTTCTATTAATTTATTATGGATTACACCTCATACTGTCTACAACACAATGAATTTTGAACATTGAATTTTCCAATATCAGGCAACCCTTGCCTCCTGTGTTCCCACTCGCCTGATCTACCTCCAGTCCTCTCATTTTTGTTCCCTTTCCCGTACCACCCATCCTCCAGTCTCCCATTTCCAATTTTCATCCCCCTTCCCTTTCTGGTTCTATTTACCTATCACCCACATGTTTCACCTCCCCATCTACCCTTCATCTATCCCTTAATAATTCCCATTATCATCTTTCTTACTTATCGCCTAGCCTGTGGCTCAGTCTTCCTTTTTCTCGTCTATCTGCCTCACCTCTCCATACTGACTATGTTCCCTTTTACACTCAGTCCTGATGCAGGGTCACAGCCCAAAATGTTTACCATCCTTTTGCCTCCACTGAGTTCCTCCTCCAGCAGTTTGGTTTTTGATGCACCTGCCCACTCCACCCTGCGCCCTCCTGACCTTTTCTGCCCATCATCTCTCCTCTCCTCCATACTGGCTGTTTTCCCTTTCCACTCTCAGTCCTGATACAGGGCCCCAACCTGAAATGTCAATAATTCCTTCTCATCCTCCCACCCCAGATGCCACTTGACCCACTGAGTTCCTCCTGCAGTCTGTTTTCGTTATAAATGTATTATTTTGTTCTACATGATTGTTCTGCAGTTATTTATTCTATCTGTATTGTCAGTGAGTCATGTGGATTACATGGACTCTGTTGTCCTGTTGAAAGCGTATCATTTCAAAGGGAAAAGTAGTGGCTTTTATTTCCAGTTCTCAAGTGCTTATTTTTTTCTTAATGGGCATGCAGCAGCCACTTCCACATTGCCATCATATTCTTTGGAAAAGTTGAGAAAATCTTTCAACATTCCACTGATCTTACTTTCTGGTGTTATCAATGAACAATACGTGAAAAGACTTGTAAATGAACACTTCCCTTCTAACACCTTTCACATCAGACCTAAACTACAACTGGTATCAGCTTTTCTCTAATGCTTTTATCTTAGCATTATAGAATTATACAGCTAGGAAGCAGGCCCTTTGGCCCAACTCGGCTATGCTGACCAAGATGTCCCATTTTCTTGCATTTGGCCCATATCACTCCTGGCCTTTTCTACACATTTACCTGTCCAAATGACTTTTAATTGTACCCTCTACAGCTTCATCTGGCAGCTCATTCCATGTACCTACCACCCTTTGTGTGAAAAATGTTACCCCTCAGGTCCTGTTTAAATTTTCACTTCTCACTTTAAATCTATGCCCTCTAGTTTTAAGTGCCTTGAGCCTGGGCAAAAGACTTCAACCATCTGCCTTATCTACTCCCCTCATGGTTTTATACACCTCTAGAAGGCCTCTTCTCACTGTAACCTAGCCCAATACTTTAGTGCAGTGCTGACTGTTGCATTGTTATGGGCATTAGCTTCAGGACTGGATGTTAAACCAAATTTCCGCAGAGGAATTCTTCTCCTGTCATGGTCACCATTTATCACCGAGAGAAAACCTCAAGACACGAAAATTGCTACTGCAGTTGCCTAAATAGTACCTTCAGCGATATATACATAGTGTTAACAGATGTTCAGAGAAAATGAAAGATGCTGCAAGCACTAAGTTCTATCTTTACTGGAGAGCTACAGCTGCTTTTCTACCCAATCCTGTAAGCATCCACTGTTTTCAAGAGAGGAAAGAAATGCTTATAGGCCAGATTATTCCACCTCCCCCTAACATAACTTTTGTTATTCACCAACCTTCATCATCCTCTTTCAGCTAGCTTCATCATCACTTTTGCCTTTCTATCTCTTCTGGTTTCCCCCCACCATACACCTTCTCTTTGATTCTCTCACCCTGAGCCCCTTTCTCTGCAATTTAAAGATTTTTTAATCTAGTTTTCCCCTATTCTGATAAATAAAAATCATCAGCCTGAAAAATTCTATTTCCATCTCTACAGAATATGTCTAACCATGCTAACTACTTCCTACATTTTCTGTCTATGAACCAGAATCATAGTCCCCCCCTCAAATCATTTTGCTTTTTCATTTGTTGTCAATATCACTAATGTACCTATTAAATGTTTGTCTGTAATTACTTTAAAATGCTTGTTTGACAATAGTGATTAATTCAAATATGGTTACTGTTAGAATCTTTGATTGAATATGTTATTATGGCATTCTACTAAATAAACTGATGTTACTCCAGTGAAAATTTTGCTCTTATTTGTCTGAATAGCTATTTTAGATTTACTCTGCCATGCTAAACTAAATTAAATTTTACCTGAAAATTTGAGTCTGGTTGTTTACAAATCTTAAACTCAAGTCAAAATTATTTTATGCCATGAGGAGGTAAGTGATTTCAATAGCAACCTCTTATTTAAATTGACACAATCCTATTCATGCATCATGGAAAGTTCTGCAAAACCTTCTGTTGCACCTTCTCCCTGAAGCTAACAGACCCATTAACCTACAGCAAAGCATCAACTTTAAGCTCAAATTTCATAAGAAGGTTTTGCTGGGAGACATTAATGAACTTAGTCAAACATACAGACAGCAATTTTTGGAAATTATTATTAAAGATATTATTAAACTAGAAATTGTGAGGCAGAGTTGTCGATTTGATCCCAGATTTAGTGGTTTTCTAACAATGATTTCATGATTCAAGTTTCTGCTCAATCAAATATGTGCAATTACAATCAAAATTGTCCACTACCCAACCCGAGAAGGTAATTTTTCATTAATATGATTCTTCATTTTTGAATGGTAATGTGGTACATTATTATACTGATGAGTTTCCACAAAATATTGCCCACCAACTGTAATAATGATCTTTGTTAAATTCATTTTCTGTTATTTAAAATATCTACATAAACTATATATTTGTCTAATTGATGGACATGTTAGCTTTAAGTGCATTTAATTTCATTTAAATTTAGTAGCTTATGAAAAGGTACCCATCTGTATCCTTGCATCTAAAAAGAAATCCTTAGTTTTAAGATTTCTTGGAAGACTTGCACACAGACCTAATTAGCAGAAATTTGCTACAGCAATTGTTTTAGTAGAAGGGGCCAGCTTCCAGCATGACATTTTTGTAAGCTAGCACTACAGATCATGGAAACTCAATTTATGCCAAAAAAAATAACTTGCACTTGAAATACCATGATATTTGCAAATGCTTTGTTCGATCTGAGGCAAATTTGGGCTACAAATAAGAGTGTCAACTAGCAGAAACAGAAATAAAAACAGAAAATGCTGGAAACGTTCAGGCAGAATCTGTGAAAAGACAAAGAGTTAACATTCTGGTCAGGGACACCAGATAAGAACTGGGAAGAAGAGCAAACAAATTAACATCAAGTTGCAGAAAGGATGGGAAAAGGATGGAGAAAACTTTGGGAATCTCTCTTATAGGCAAGTTCAGGGTTGTCCTGGGGAGAAGCTATAAACAAGGTTATCTTAACACTACCTATTTTTTTAATTATCCATTCAAGGGATGTGGGCCTCGCAAGCAGAGTCAGCATTTAATTGTCCATGCCTAATTGTTCCTGAGATGTGGTGTTGAGCTGGCTTCTTGAAACGCTACAGTCAAGAGTGGGTGTACCCCCAATGCTGATGGGAAGGGAGATCGAGGATTTTGATGCAACAACAGTGAAGGGATGGTGATATACAGTACTTCCAAGTCAGGATGGTGTATGGCTTGGAGGGCAAATTCCAGGTAGTGCTCTTACTTTTGCTGCCCTTGTCCCAGGTGGTAGAGGTCGTGGGTTTGGAAGGTGCCGTCTAAGGATTCTTGGTGAGTTCCTGTAGTGCATCCTGTAGATGGTACAGACTGTTGCTAATGTGCATCGGTGATGAAGTGAATGGATGATTGTTGATGGGATGCCTATCAAGCAGGCTGCTATATCCTGCATGGTGTCAGGCTTCCTGAATGTTGTTGAAGCTGCACTCATCCAGACAAAAGGAGAGTATTCCATCGTACTTGAGCATACATGGTGGACAGGTTTTGGGGAATTATGAGGCGAGTTACTCACTGCAGGATCCTTGGCCTCTGACCTGCTCTTGTAGCCATTTGTGTATATGACTACTCCAGTTCAATTTCTGGTCAGTGGTAATGCAGGATATTGATAATGGGGATTCAGTGATGGCAATCACATTGAATGTGGGTGATAGCTGGATTTGTTGTATATCATCATTGCCTGGCACTTGTGCAGCATGAATTGCCACCCATCAGCCAGGCCTGGATATTATCCAGATCTTACTGCATTTGAATGTGGACTGCTTCATTATCTGAGGAGTTGTGAATGGTGCTGAACATTGTGCAATCAGCCAACTTTCCTATTAATGGATGCAATCTTTGAACTCACTCTATTGTAAGGTACAAGATCAAAAGTCATGTCACAGCATTTGGTTATTCAGCCTGAGCATGGTGTGAACTTCTGCACATGCCCTGGACTGCAATATAGGTCTTGATCTCCCCAGGGTTGAGTTCTACTGTGAAGTAGATGGCATTGAGGTGAAATTTGTTTGGTTCTCAATTTGTTACATTCTTCCTTCTGACTTAGTTTCAAGGTTGCTTCTCCTGGATTCCCAGAGTTGGGGTTTCTTGAATGCTGTGCTGCACTTGGTATCATGGAGTTTGGTGTGTTGGATCTGAGCTCCCAGTTTCCTAGAGCATGTCCCTCATTCTTTGTTTCACTCTATTTTCCTCCCAGAGGTTGGGTGTATTGATGCTTTTAACATTTGCTTTTTAGCTCCTCTCCTCTATCTGGGATGCAATGACAATATCATTTCCCCCCCCAAGTTTTACTATTTCTTTTGCTGATTTACTCACTGCTCAAGAGACGTCACTGTTGTCCTATGGGACTGCACAGATCTTATTACCTGTCATGGCTTGAACATTAATAACCCTTTTCACCCCACATCATCCAGCTCAGCTCATCCACTGGGATGCTTTCAATCTCCACTGCAACAGTGGGTATGTGCATTCGTCTTCCACACGGTCATCGTACACTATGATCCTCCTCTCCCCCCACCCCCAATCATGATAAATGGCGTGTAGGACAACAATGAAGGCCAGAGTCTAGTTTCATCTAGAGCAGCTACAACTGCCAAAACGCTCCTGCATTTCCTCTATGCCCACAGTGTGGGCATAGTTGGGCTTGTGGTTTGGCAGGCTGTGTAGAGTTGACCCACCTCTCCCTACAAGTATTTGACCTCCTAGCAGATGAGATAAGCATGGAAAAAATCTTGCAGGACAAAGATACCTGCAAGTATATAACCACACATCTCCAGCAGCAAGACTTTTGTTTCCTGAGTCTTGTTTCATGCAGACACATACCAACAAACTCTCACCATCATGGCTAGTGCAATCAGAAAGTTACTATTTCTGGAAAGAAAGCAACAGATGATCCCCAATCTGTACAAGGAATCATGACAATAGGGGAAATTCATTAACATGAATTGAAGACTGGTCATCACAGAAAATACAGTGAATTAGAACAGTCTTAATGAGACTGGTAAGATGCAACTTTGCTGGTACTCAATTATTGACCACCTACATTAATAATTTGGGTGAAGAGGCAGAGGGTGAGGCATATCAAAGTTTGATGCCATGAAAATAATTGAGAGGACATGAGTCCACAAGGACACCTGGAGTCTGAAGCAGAATACAAACCAAGTTAGCAAAAACTTGGCAATTGAAGTTTAAAGGTACAAAAGTGCAAGGTCTTGCACTATGATAGGTAGAATCAAAGGTCAGATTATCTCTACGTAGTGATACTACAAACAAGTGGAGTAGAGGGGGATCTGGGAGTTCTTGTGCAGAAACAAAAAAAAATTAGTTATTTGCTGTACGTGCATGAAGGCAAATGACAAAGGGAGAGGAGATGGGGGTGGGAATTTAAAAATAGAGTCGTTACAATTGCACAGAATGTTGGTGAGGCCACACTTGGGGTACTGTGAACAGTTTCAGTCCCCTTATTCAAGAAAGAAACTGCTGGTATTGGAAGCATTCTAGAAGAGATTCACTAGGCTAATTCCTGGGATGAGAGCATTATCCCATCAGGAACAGCTAAAACAAAGTTAATTTTTTTTTAAGTTTAGAAGAACGACAGAGTGATCTTATTGAAACAAAATCCCAAGGGGGCAATAACAGGGTAGATGTGGAGATCTATCCATCTTGAATACAAGGACATGGTTACCGGGGGCCAAGGAGTTTCTTCTCACAAAGGCTGGTGAATCTCTGGAGTTCTCTAGGTCTTGAAGGTGGTGGATGCTAAATCTTTGGAGATATTTAAAGAGGGAGCTAATTATTCTTGAAAGATTCAGGGAATTGATTTGGAACTGGCACTGAAGAGTTGAGGCCTGGGCTGATCAGCCATGATCATATTCAACGGTGAGGCAGGCTTGAAGGGCCAAGTGGCCCAGTGCTGCTTCTGTATGTTCAATTAGGATTCAGATTCACCTCCTCATCAGCAATCATTAACTTATGTTGCACACAGGAACTACAAAGCAAGTAGGACATTGACTAAATCAAGCAATATTTATTATTCATTCCCAATGTATAGGTAGAGCTGGCAAAGCAAAATTTATTACCCTTCCTGGAGACCTCAGAAGGCAAATACAAGAGCTTCTTCTTTATTTGAACAGTGCTATAGGAAGTCACAAGGTCATAGATGTTACACGAGGTTCAAGCAGCACAGAATGCAGTTAAGTTTGAAGCAAGTTTACTTGGCCACTTAACAAGGTAGTTAGGAATTAATCACGTTGATGTGAATCTTAAGTTAATCTGCCCATGTTGAATTATTATAAGAATAATAAGTTGTGGTGGTGCTTTTGGGAGGGATTAGTCATGGGCAGCACTATGGCATAGCAGTTAGCACTGCTACCTCACAACTCCAGGTTCAGTGCAGACTTCAAGTACAAGGTGTGGAGAGTCTGAATGTTCTATTACCATATGGGTTTTTGTCAGGCACTCCTGTTTCCTCCCATGTCTCAAAGGTATGCTGGTAGATCAATTGGCCGCTATAAATTACCCCTCAGTGTAGGAAAGTAGCAAAAGCAGCAGTTGGTGGGCCTGAGGGGGAGAATAAGGAGTTGGCAAGTCTGGCCCATTAGTTCCACTGTACAAGATCCCAGGAGCAGCAGAGCTTCAATGAGCCAGAATCTCAGATGGCGATGAAGAGCAAGTAGTGAGATAGATCAGCTGGTTGAGTGGTGTCGCAACAACAACCTTGCACTCAATGTCAGCAAGACCAAGAAATTGATTGTGGACTTCAGGAAGGGGAAGTTGGGAGAATGTACACCAGTCTTCATTGAGGGGTCAGTGGTGGAAAGGTTGAGCAGCTTCAACTTCATGGGCGTCAACATTTCAGCCTAGCACATCACAGAAACCAGCCTCCCCTCCATGGACTTTGTCTATACCTCTCACTGCCTTGGTGAAGCAGCCAGCATAATCAAAGACCCCACCCACCCGGGTCATTCTCTCTTCTCCCCTCTCCCATCAGGCAGAAGATACAGAAGCCTGAGGGCACAGACCACCAGGCTGAAGGACAGATTCTATCCCACTGTGATAAGACTATTGAACAGTTCCCTTATGAGATGGACTCTTGACCTCACAATCTACCTTGTTATGACCTTGTACCTTATTGTCTACCTGCAATGCATATCCCTGTAGCTGTGACACTTTACTCTGTATACTGTTATTGTTTTTACCCTGTACCTCCTCAATGCACTGTGTAATAATCTGTACAAATGGTATGCAAGACAAGTTTTTCACTGTACCTTGGTACGAGTGACAATAATAAACCAATACCAATCTATCCTGGGCCCTACACAATCGTGAAGAGGGCACACCAACAGCTCTATTTCATTAGGAGTTTAAAGAGATTTGGTATGTCACCAAAGACTCTTGCAAATTTCTATAGCTGTATGGTGGAGACCATTCTGACTGGTTGCATTACCACCTGGTATGGAGGCTCCAATATGCAGGATTGAAGGAGGCTGCAAAGGGTTCCATCACGAGCACAACCATCCCTGCCATCAAGGACATTTTCAATAGGCGGTGCCTCAAGATGGCAGCATCCATCAAGGTCCTTCACCACCCAGGACATGCCCTCTTCATGTCACTACCATCGGGGAGGAGGTACAGGAGCCTGAAGACCCACATTCAACATTTCTGGAACAGCTTCTTGTCCCCTGCCATCAGATATGTGAATGGTCCATGAACCCATGAACACAACCTCATTATCCCTCTTTTGCACTATTTATTTTTGTAACTTAAAGTAATTTTATGTCTCTATGTCTTGCACTGTACTGCTGCCGCAAAAACAAATTTCACGACATACATCAGTGATAATAAACCTGATTCTGGGTTTATTTGGGCAGAGTCCTATCTTCATTATGTAGTCTCCATTGCACTTCCTCCATACACATTTCTAAGCATGTTGATAACATCACCAGTCAATGCTTTTATACCCTTCCCCCACATTCTGTTGGTTTTACAGGAAACTTGACATCCTGTAAAATAATACCATAGTGGACAGCAATTCTGCTCTAGATACAGGAAATCCTGTACCATAAAGAACTTGGCAACCTAACTGAAGTAACATCGGTGAGGTCCAGTGAGAGTGGTTGTTTTCCTTCCCAAAAGGATACTTCTAAATCATTTGGGTTTATTTGGCAAACCAACAGCATCTATTTTAGTAGTATAAGATGTTTTCTTTCTATTCTATGATTATTTCATATTCTGAAATCATGGTAGTATTGAACAACTTTTCTGGGTTAGTTCAGATCTCTGAATTGTAATATTAGTTTCATGCAAATTATATGGCACTTCTAAATAATTTAAAAAACCCTCATATTATTAGATACAAGAAGAACTTGGATTGTTTTCTCTGAAGTGTCAGAAGCTGAGGGTCAACCTGATAGAAGTACATTAAATTATGAGAGGCATGGACAGGGTAGGTAGTCAGAGTCCTTTCTCCCCCCCAGAGTGGAAATATCAGATACTAGAGGACATAGCTTTAAGGTGAGAGGGGGAAGTTTAAAGTAGATTTGAGGCTTTTTGTTTTAAACACAGAGAATGGTAGGTGTCTGGAACACACTGCCGGGGGAGGTAGTAGAAGCAGATATGATAACAATATTTAAGAGACACTTAGACAGACACATAAACAGGCAGGGAATGGAGAAATATAGACCGTGTTCTGGCAGATGTAGATTAAATTGGCATCACAGTTGGCACAGACATCATGGGCTGAAGGGTCTGTTCCTGCTCTGTTCTATAAAGGAGATCAACCCTGGCTCAGTGAAGAGTACAGAATGTCACGCCAGGAGTAGGACCAGACATACCTAAAAATGCAAGGCTGCAACATGTTTACTAATAGCAAAAACAGCATGCAATAACTTCTGTTAAACAATCTCATAATCAAATGGTTCATATTAAAGCTCCATAGTCCCATCATATCCAGTTGAGAATGGTTGTGGACAATTAAACAGTGTCTCATTGTCTGTGAACAGGAGGCAGCAATCCCAAGAATATGCCCACTCACAATGATGGCACGGCCCAATATGCAAGTACGAAGACAAGGTGCAGCTTTCATAATCACTTTCAGCCAGATGTCAAGAAATAGCTGAGAAGATGAAACAGCAAAGAGTTAGGACCGGGCAATGTCTTGCCTGTAATACTGAAGACCTGTGCTGCTGAAGTCATTGTGCCTCGAGCCAAACTGCTCCAGTACAGTACAGTAACAACACTGACATCTACCTGACAATATGGAAAATTGCCCTATGTCCAGTTCATAAAAAGCAGGATAAATCCACTCTAGCTAATGACCACTCAGTCCATTCTCAATAACCAAAGTGATAGGTGTCACTGATAGCGTGAAAAGCTGCAATTACTGCTTACTGAGCCCAGTTTACATTTCACTTAGCTCCAGACCCCACCACAGCCTTACTCCAAACATGGACAAAGAGCTTAACTCCAGAGGCGAGGTGAGAGCGACTGCCCTTGACATCAAGGCACATTTGATCAAATGTGACAAGAAGTCCTAGTAAAACTGATGTTAGTGGGCATCAAGGGCAAAGCTCTCCAGCTGTTGGAGTCATACCTCAGAAACCTGGTTGTGTTGTCCAGGCACATCACTACATGAACTCTCAAGGCTGTGTCTTAGACCCAAGCATCTTCACCTGCTCCATTAAATGATCTTCCTTCTATCATAAAGTCAGAAGTGGGAATGTTTAATGATAATTGTGCAATGTTCCATTCCATTTGCAACTCCTTGGCAAATGACGCAGTGGTTGTTTGCATGTCACAAGACCTAAACAACATTCAGGCATGTTGAATGGTGACAAGTAACATTAATTCCAAAGTGTCAAACAAGAGTCTAATCACTTACACAGGCCATTCCATGGCATTACCATTGCCAAGACCTCCACCATCAATAGTCATTAAACAGAAATTCAACTGGACCAGCTCCATAAATACCATTTCAACAAGAGGTTGGATATTCTTCAGCAAGTGACTCACCTCCTGGTACCCCAAGTCTTTCTACCATCTGCAAAGTACAAGTTAGGAACTTTTTAGGACACTTTCCACTCGTCTGAGTGCAGCTCCAACAACAATCAAGCTTGACACCATCCAGGACATGCACTCTAGTTACTTGCCTAGGCAACTTCAGCGGCACATCCCAAACCTGCGTCTTTTGGCACAGAATCCAAATCCTGGGTCTTCCTACCCAACACCACTGACTAGATGTATTCACTAGGACTGCAGTAGTTCAAGGTGGTGACTCAACACCCCTTCGAAGGAAATAAGGGAGCACCAATGCCCAATAAAAAAATGAACTCGAGTGGAAACATTCTCTCAGTATCAAAACCCATCATTTAAAGATCTACATTAAGTCATCTCTCAGCTTCGTTTTCTCAAGTGAAGACCTAGGCTGTTTGTTATTTGTTTTATATACCAGTATGTTCAGAATGTACAGTCAAGAGATGCATCAACATTCTTTATAAGCTGCAACTAACTGAAACCAGCAAGATAAATACATGATCAACTTAATAAAATGCAATTGTTTGCAATATCACCAGCACCTTTTTCTACCATGTAAATGTATATATAAACTTGGGGGGTGGGGGGCAGGGGTGGTGGGGTGCTGAATTGTCAATGTATACATTGAAGAATAAAATTGAGAACAAGTCTTTGAAGTCATGATGCATACTTCCAAGCTGGCTACAGACATTGATGCTCACTTTGTAGCCACTGATGACAGACCCAAGAAACATGCTCCACGTGCACTGTCAATATGAAAAAACATGTTGGTTAAATCTGTCATGTGCACTGCCTCTTCTAGTGTTAGTAATGTAACATCTGGATTTGTTGTGGCTGGGATGGACAGATTCCATGAACTGCACCTGCAGCAACTCTTGCTGTTCAGTGTTAAAAAAAAGAATCAATTTTGGAAAATTAGTCCTTGCGTAGAGGGTTAATAACATGTATATTAACCCAAAATCAATCTCTGTCCTGAAATTGCAATGCTACATTTAAGTGACCCATTGTTGGCTGCCATTTGGTAAACATTGAATTGCAAACCTTTAACATTCGAGTGGTCAGTAGTTTCAAAAGTCACAGATTTTAGGCCCATGATCTCGAAAACCTTCAGATTTTGTTGAAGCATGCAATTAATACTGACTCTAAGCATGGAGTGAAAATTGATAAACATGGGTTGCCTCACTTCAAGGACATTATTTGATGAATAGGGATTATGTTCTGTCAGAAACTTACAAAATAAAAACCTTTTGTCTTCAGAACCTTTTAACTTTTTCCCAGTGTAATTTTGCTCCAGAGACTATGCCAGGTAGCAGAAATTTTGTGCACAAACCTCAGCATTCAATCTAGCAGCCTCAATGAAAGAAAACTAGACTGACAGGACCACTTTCAGCACTAAGTCCATTTCCTGGCAGATTGCAGAGTTGGCAATTCCCATGCTTGTGTAAATAAAGCATCAGCACAAATGATGAAATCCATTACCTCTTTGAAAAGCAGAATTCAAGTTACCCTTTATCCTTTTGCTTAACAAACAGCGGGGATGTATTCCTGTAAATGTATTCCTTTAAAAGGAGGCAAGTAAATTTCAAGTCATAGCACAGCTTTACCATGCAGCATGCAGAATTAGCGATTAGATATTTCACATCAGTCCATGACTTTGAAGGTGTCCAAAGATTTTTCAAGCAATGTTACCACAGGGAGTTAGTTCTATTTCTTAACTAGCCATTACAGTATTCTCTCCATTTTAGTTATCATTGAACAGCAATAGTAAACTTACTACTAGAATTGTCATCATCAAGGCTTTCATCAGTGGATGGACAAATTTTTGTTGCCTGTTTAAAATGCATTACAAGTCATTTTCAAAAACCCTAGTAAAGCTGGTATGTACAAGGAAAGAATGTTTGATGTAGATGCTCATTTGTGAAACCACTCAGTAAAGGTGTCTAGCCAATTGATTCACTGCAGACCATGATTGAAATATTTACTGAAAATATGGATGTTCTCCTCTTTTCACTTTGTTGCATAGTCATGAGTTTCATTGTTACTGGTCCTTAAGTTATGACCGTTTTATTTTAAAAAGTTTGTAGGGCTCCAACATCTAACAAGTGCATTTCCTCGAAACCACAGAAATGGGAACTTTGCAATTGACTAGTTCTTGCTTTCCCATATTTCTTCAATACAATTGAATGCACGGTGTTTTTCCCTGGTTAGGGAATGAAGAACCAGGGCACATGGGTGAGAGGGGAGACTTAATAGGTAGCCAAGGGGCAACTTTTTTCAGCCAGAGAATGGTCTGTACATGGAATGAGATGTTAGAGGCAGTGGTTGAGGCAGGTACATTGATATTTAAGACACTTCTGCAGGTACATAGATAGGAAAGGTTTAGAGGGATGTGGGCCAAACATGGGCAAATGGGACTAGTTTAGATGAGAATCTTGTTCGGCATGGACCGGTTGGGCCGAAGGGCCCTTCTTCTGTGCTCCATGGCTCTAAAATCTTCAATTTTTGTAACATGGCAAAATTCTCTACCTCATTTTTTGCATATGCTCGAACTTTCAGCTCTTTTAAAAATCATCACACAGATCAGTCTGTCCCACAAACATTTTGAAAACCATTGAGCATTCTGAAAGTAAAATGAAAATGTTAATTCCACATACGTGACAATCATTGCAGCAGTCTTACTGAAGCAACCAATTTTTCCAAGTAGGCCTATGGGAATTTTTCATTTTAATCAATTAGTCAAATCTTAATAAAGATAACAAAAAATTAGAATGCAGCCTAGGCTCCCTCTCTGTAACCATGATGGTCAACCCAAGCTTCAACTATACTTGCTTCCAATGTCTTCCTTTGAAATCACTAAATTCGACTACTGTTCTTTCCATTTACATCTCATCACAATCCACCTTGTAACATTTAATCTCCCTTGTTTACCACCTATCCTCTTGCTCTTACCACCTCCAACTTTTATCTCTGCCTCTGCTCAAAGCTTATTGCACATCTTAACTTTCTCTTGTTTTGAAGATGAGCCTTTGGCAAAACGTTGCTTCCCTTGGGCATATGACCAAAAGTTTAATTGGAAGTAAGTTTGTTCAAAAGGATAATCTTTGAGGAAGAAAGTGAGGTCAACAGGCTTCTGGTGATTTCTGAAGTTTAGAACTGAAAGCTTAGGCAATGAAAGCTTCTGTGCGCCCCAGGATGGTAGAACTGATCTTCAGGGCAGGAGGGGGCTATGTAAGAGAAGCAATACTACAAAATTTGAACCTGATGAAAATTTTAACATTGTAGCATTAGACCTGGTGCTGTTCATGAATACAGACAGAAAAATGCCACAAAACTCAGCAGGTCTGGCAATCATTTCATGGAGAAGTGTTACATACCAGTGAAGACAGAAAAGTCTCAGACAAGTCATCATAACTTGCATCCTCAACAGACAAAGCAGAATAAGCTTGTTGAGCTTTGCCTTTAATCACACACTGTAACCTTACAGCCAATCTTTCCCATGTCCAGTTTGAACTCTCAGCAACTTTTTCAAAATGTTGGAAATACTGATCAACCCCATATTCCTCAAAAGGAGGGACTAATCAAACCTCCCTACTAGCTAAAAAACCATCATCAGGATCAGGACCCCTACGATTCATTTCTAACTCATCCAAATGATGGATGAAAAACAATAACTGTGTCTGTTACTACAATCCATGTATGGATTTTGGGAATAAAGCAGTGGAGTCCACTTTGTCGTTAACCTGTAGAGGGAAACAGGCATATGTGTGGACAGCCACGTCTCAAATGCCTTTCAGGGTGGCAGATACTTCGGAACAAAGCGGTGGAGATCAGTGACTGAGGTGTTGTATGGGTTCCATCGTGGAACATTTGGATTTCGTAATGTCTCTATTTTCTCTCTAAATGTGTGTCCTAACCTTTTGGACCAACTTTGTCAAAAACCTTACTGAAGTCCATGTAAACCACATCTACTGCCCTGCCCTCATCAATACACTTTTACTTCTTCAAAAAATTCTGATTTCCTACTTTAACTAATTATCTTCTCTTTTACCACCTCCATCACTACTCTGATGGCATCCTCCACTTTTAACTTTTTTTTTGTTTCCAGTCTAATGGCCCCTTTTCTCCATAGATGTCCAAATCCTTTGCACTTTCAACCTCTACCAGAACAGTCCAATGGACTTTAGCTTCCTTTATTAAACAGAGGACTAGTCCCCAGAAACCACCATCTGCATCCACCTAACTGAACTTAGTTTTACATTGACATATGACTTAGCTCAGCATCTCCAAATGTTACAGGGCCTATATGCGTCTTAGCCATCCTTTGTGTGGATATGTGAAAGATCTGTTGTATTTAGGTCTTTCCCCATGTACTGATGGCTTTATTGGTGCTATTTCCTGCTATTTCTGTAAAATGGAAAATTTTCCTCACCTTCATTTGGTAATTCAAGCAATGCCAATGAAGCAAGTTTGGGTGGGTGGGGAGAAATCAAAGGAGTCATTGAACAGGGAAAACTGCTCCCTTAAAATTCTCAAATACAAAGTTAACATCTGTTTGAAAGGGCTCAGACATATATACGGTAATTAACTGACAGAAAGAAGGGAGAAGTCCGACCTGTTGGGCATTTCCTACAGCTACACATTTCACAGCTTTTACCATTCTTTGTTTTCTCTAACATTCCTCATTAATCAGCCAGATGATTTCTTCAAAAACATATCACCAAGGACACCCTGGCCTCACCCTATAGGAGATATTCTCTTTAACCTATCCATCCCTCTCCCACACCCTGAAACATAAAACTAAGTTGTTTCCTTTTTACTCTCCGAATTCCGACCGAGCCTTCAACCTGAAATGTTAACTGCTTCTTTCAAAAGATGCTGTCTGACCTGAGTATTTCCAGTATTTTGTTTTAGTTGGTGTCTAAAATCTGGTCTCTCAAGTGGCTCTAAAGACGCAAGTGTAAGTAGCTGCAATGTTGCCTTTTGATGAAACTATAGTTAACTTTACCAGGGATAGTCATTGTTCTAGTCATCAATGAGCTGAATGATAAACTAAAATATTCGATTTTTGAATTTCAAAAATCAATGATTTTTCAAGAAACCAGAATCCAAAAAGATAACTTTAGTTATACAGAACAAAATTCAACACACAGATGTGGAAGGGATCAAAATAGATTCTACATAAAGTAATTCAAAGAATACACAAACAATGCATTCACCACATTAATATAGATTGTGATAAGCCCCATATATTTTCTGCTTCAACTTTAGACCATTCAAATGTATGAACACAATTCTTATACAAGAATATTGATCATATAAATAAAATGGACAGCACTGTCTTATAAATGACTTAGTTAAAAGGTCCAGAACAGCTTAGGATATTAATTTCAATCAAATTTATTCTGAAACAACCCAGCATTTCCAATGCCCATCTTGAACTTCCAATGGTTCCATATTGGAAACAAAATATGCTTGTTTTCAAGCAAATTCATTAATAGGAAGAGCATTGTTATCGTTCTGGCACCAAGGAGATATGGTTGATTTACACACACATTTTATATCCCTGCAAACCTGCAACATCAGGACTGCCAAAGGGAAATTATATATTTTGCAATCAACTGAAATAATTACTAAAACATTTCAAGAATGCAAGAATTTATATTTGTCTGCTTATCGAAACTACATATGCTCATACATGCTACATAGATCAGTGCTTCGTGGAGATCACCTTGTGTGGAAAGGTGTTGCAACATAGCACAGTTATCCACTTAATCCAGGAGTGAGAGTTTGGGAAGGAGTGACATGGTTGGCAGTGTTACAAGCAACTAGGCTAATTCACCTGTTCCAAAATTTAAATTGTAGCTTTCACCAAGTGACTGCATTTTTAGTGCCCCAGATGAAAACCAGAACTCAACTGTCAGCTTTAAGGTGATTTATTTTGAACGTACATTTCCTAGCAGTGGTTAACATTAACATCTACTAGTTCACTACAATTTACAAACTAACATTTATCATTACAAAAACTACATAAGATCAATACAATATATATTCTCTGCATGATCCAAAATATTTGGTGGCCCCAAAAACTTTCTTCAAAATTCAGCAGCTTATCAAAAATTAAAACCATGTTTCTATTCCAAATGAAGTTTTGTCAAGTTTACACAGAAGCAGACTTCCAAGAAATGTTGCTTATATTCATTGCGCTTGAGGGGGTTGCAGGATAAGTTTTGAAGGACAAATTCTAACATCACATTACTTGTGTGTGAAGCTCTTTTTAAAAAAAGAATCCTTTGGTCATTCAATTCAGAAAACTCCCATGCATAATTGCAGTTACTTTTCAATTCTAAAACTTACCATGATAACTACATGTCTGTCAACACCTCTAACTAGCTGGTAACATAGAATGTGACCATTAAAGTTCAAGAGACTATTTGCCATCTCAAGTTCTTAGCTTTAGTAGGGAGTGAAGACCAAAAATGCCACTAAGCCATCACTGCATTTGTTTTGATACAAATATCATAGACATTTACAGTATTGTACTTCACAAGTGTCACATTCAGCTATAATAACTGACAAATTATCCACAGCATGACCCAGTCTCATTCTTCACAGGTCCCAATTACAATGAGGTAATACATAATTCAAGTTTAGATACTGACAAAACAGTTCAATGCTATGCAGTTTTTAATTTAAAATCTGTAAAGTTTTGCAGCTGCAGACTTCCATTTAATGATCAAGTTGGAAACTACTGTTTTCCCGAACCATCTATACTGCAGAACATGTGGGAAACGTGTAAGTGAGCACAACACCAAAGTTCCATTTCAGGCTATGACCATATTTTGAACAGAGTAAAACCATGTGAATTGACTCAGTGGTATAAAGGAAGATTGACTTGAATCATCCATCATAGCTAAATAATGCACTGTTAGAACCCTTCAAGAGGGAAGCTCAAACAGGAAGGGAAGGTAAAAGGCTTATATAAAACAGTTAAATGCTGACCTGAGATTTCTACAACAAAAATATTCAAGTAGAAAAACTACATCAATAGCAGCGGCCGTTTCTGCAAAGACAGCACACACAGAGCACTCCATTCAGTGTGAGGAGCAGACAAACCAAGCCGTGCTTTAGCATGCCAAAAAGGCAGATACACCGGAATGTGATGAGACTAATTCTCATGACTCCAACATTCTTCCAACACTCAAAAACCATGTGGTACATCTACAGAGCAAGCAACCATAATGTGCTGTATATCCCATGATGCATTTAGTTTGTGCAAAAATGTTTATATTCTTAAACTTTTGATTGGAGCATGGAACTATTCTGACAGAACCCATTTGTTCCTTTCAAAATCCTCAGCAATATGAATGTAGTTGAACCTTTGTGTTTTACATGTGCACCCTTGAATGGGAGGCTGTTATCAATCTTAATCATGCATCAACAATGCACTGTGCATGCAAATTTGAAAATAATTCAGCTTTTTCATTTTCAGTTTTTAAGTTTCTCCAGGAATTTCACAAATTGACTTAAACCAGGGAGAGAAAAGGGGAAATGAATGTACAATCCCATTTTCTAGGTTAAAATAAGGTGAGGAAAGTGGACAGAATTCAATATTAAAAATAATTTGCATACATTCACTGTCTCTATTACTAGGTACAAACATACATTTCTTCAAAAAATATTCTAAATCTTAATAATAGGCAACAATAAAACTGATTTAAATGAATAGCATGATTCAGTGAATTAAATTTCACTGCATGAACTTTTTTTCCCACAAATATTTAACTAGATATGAAAATTAAAAGGTTACAATTCATTGTTACCACATGTTAAGCAGTTTTCAACATCACACATCTTAACATGCTTCCCAAAATTCTAATTTTAAATCAGTTACGATTATAACTTTGCAACTTTAAAGTGGAGAGAATATTTTCTGCTGCGTTCTACATGGAGTTTAGAGAGCTAGGTTACTACTGCATCACCTGCTTTGTATTTTAACATCAGCTGCTTGAATAGCTTAACTAATTTCTGATGCAAAGGTTATCAACAAGAAACATTAACTCTGTTTCCTTCTGCACAGATGTTGCCCAACCTGAGTATTTCCAGCATTCTCTGTTGAGCAATTATTCATCGGAAGCTCGGTTAAGTGTGACGTTGTAAAGTGCCATGTGGGTTTCTAACTCATTTAGAAAAAATATATTTTCAATTATAACGTGTTCAATTATAATTTAGAAAACATCAGAGAAATGAATATGTTTTGCTAGCAAATTGTCAATTCACTCAGATAGGATTTTTGGCTTTTTATTACAAAGGTATACCAGATAAGAGACCGGAGAAAAATATTACACTATTTGCCATTTCCACACAAACACCAGAATGAGACAAGTAGCAATTCATGTAAATGTTCATTATGGCCTAAATTTTTAAATGAAGAAACAACAAAACTGAAAATGAAGACAAAACGCAAGGAGCAACAATACTGATTGTTCCATTCTTTTCAATGTGCTGGAACCAATTGTAATTTAGGATATTACAAACCAATTATGTAGAAGTTGTATGCAAATGTAATTGGAGTTTTCAATGAAGGTCAAATGGGACAAATACATTTAAAGTATCATACTTAAGACCATTGTCTGTTTGCACAAAATTATTCGATAGGAAATATCTGTCTAAGAAAATAAATGGTCTTGTACTATTAACTGTGGATTTCCACTATAAAAAACATTAGCCCGAGCTGGACTTATCAAATGATGCCTCAATACTGCATTTAGATTTGTTATAGCTATTGTTCAAATCTGAATACTGGTAGTAGATGCAAAAAAGATGCAAAATGTGCCTTCTGAGCACTTCAGTTTAGCTGTCCAAAACACAATATACATCAACCTTAATTATCCAAGATTAGTTTATGTTATTGAAGCATATCCTTGGGATAAAAATTCATCAGACTGCTAGTGGATTCTGATGTAACAAAATAATCTTTTAAGACCAGTCTTGTAACTTGCACATTATTTTAGGTCTTTGGAACTGACGTTAAATAGGTCTTCAATTTCTCGAATAGGTGGTCTTATCAGGAGGTTGAAAAATATTAGTATTTTTGTACTAAAACATTTGGAATGGTGTTTTAGCATAAAAGTTTTTTGGGGTTAGAAACAAACATACAAAATTGAAAGAACAGGGATAAAGGGAGAACACAAGCAAAAACATTTAATTATTTTATTTTAGCAGGTATAGTTTAATATTACAGTAATAAAATTACTCCTGACATTCCAACAGCTGCATTACTGCAATATTATAGTGTTTTCTTCAGCAAAGTGACTGGCCAGAGTGCCTGGAATTAAAGCAAAGAATCTCATTTGTGCAAGTCTAATCTTTATTTTCACCCCTCCTCAAAAACCCTCCATCCCAGGGAAATACATTTATAATTCTATCAAAGCTGTTACAATTATGTAACTTTTGTTCCTTATACCTGAACACTGAAGTGATTTAAATCCAAATAATTATGGGAGTTTTGTTATATAAAGTGATACAAATCTAATAGGAAATATTATATTCCTGGTTAGGCAATATCTGACCTGAAGAAAATACCCTTTTATACCAGAAGCACATTAAGCACTTTTTGGAATCAACTGAAGGTACTGAGCAGAGAAATTTCTTTTGGTTTAAACCTATGAACAACATGCAAATACATTTCTCTTAGAATAGCTTCTAACAGCAGCTAAGGAGTTGTTTTGTAATAACCTGAGCAATTATTTTCTAATCATTTATGCATTAGCAATTAAAGTACATTACATGCAAGTTTATGAATCTGGCACTTATGGAAATGGCCATGCAAGTTGATGGGAACTTACTGAAGGGTTTAGTTAACCAGCATATTAAAGGATTTGTACATAATATGCATTATGAAAAACTAAATGCCAAGCTCTTCAAATCACTTTCCAAACTGTGCAAAAGGAATGTATAAACGGCATTCTTTCATGCAAATTTTTAAGAAAATGATAAGCCACAATGCAGTGCGAAGCACACTGTAACTACAGAATTCCTTGCCACAATCTCAGTCTCTCACACAGTCACACACACATACAGTCACACACACAGAAAGCCTGTGTTTTTCAGTGCATTAGTTATCCCAGTCATTGCACACAAAACTTAAAAGCAAGCAGCAAAAAAAAAAATCAGCCAAACATTCAGTCTTTTCTCCCTGTCTTGTGTAGCAAAATATGTAATGGAGGAAAACCTAAAAATATGAAAAGCTGTCAGGGCTTTTAAAGCATTACAATTATTTGCTGTATATCTTAATCTAGCCTTGCAGCCTCCAGAAGTAGTGCAGGGCTCCATACTCTGACCAGCAGAGCTGCTGTTTTCCCTGGGGGAGGGTGTGTCCCATCTGAAAAAAAATTCTAACCATCATGGGATCAGACAGTTAACATATTACAAAAGACTCACGCATAACAAAGGTCAAGTGTACCAGTTTGTTTTGTTTTCCACATTCACAGTACATAATAATAAAAAAATAAAAAAGATTTACAACAAAATACACATTAGGGGGAAGGGACAGAATTCAATGTAAAAGGATTTATTTACACAAAGGAGTATAGAAAGCAACATAAAGTGGAACAAATTAAAGGAAAACGGATCCATTCCATTTTGTACTCCTGCAGCTTTAATGGCACAAAGGGCCACCAATGTGCCAATTTTTGTTTCAAATATTTCAGATTGAAATTTTGACCTATCCTGCTTAAGGACAGTAAGCATCTCATGAGATCATGCTTTAAACAAAAATATTACCAATCAAGTCTGATTAAAACACTAAATAAAGCAAACCTTTCTCTTACACTTGTACATTTTCCTTATATGTCATCTAATTATGCAGCCTTCAATTGCCTTACTACATAATTCTTTTATGGAGGTTCTATAATTTCAATAGTATATAACCATGCAAAAAGCACATCACACTGACAGCACAGAGGCAACAGATTTGCATGGAGATTTCAACTTTCCACATTGTGTAGGTTACACACAATACAATAACAATCTTAACCCTAGTGGATCCTAAAGATACTTCAAATCCTTATAAACTGGTTATACCTATGAATAACCTTAACAGAAATTAAAATCCTATATGAAAAACTTGGGGTATTTTACACAAAATCTATTAAGTAATATTGTTGAGCCATACCACTAGAAACATTCTAGTGGGAAAGAATCCTTACCATTTCCACTCTCTATGATGCACACATGCTAGCTCAATGTCTCACTAAACAAAGCAACCTTACTGCTAACCACAGTGAACCAAGTTACATGCCTGCACCTTAATAGAACATGTACACTACGAAGATGTTGTTTAGAAAGAAAAATCTGAACTATGGAATTTTAACCAATTACTTATACTATCTTTCGTGTTTTTAATGCAAAACTATGTCAAAAGATATGTCAAACTTTAACCAATATGCACGTACCACTCAATGAAAAAAAATTACTATTTTAGGGTTTCCCGAGCTATTTTAGGTTGTTACCAATCGTTTGTCATTCACTGTGATTGAAATTGTTACTTAATCAGAAACTTACATCTTCACAGCTATGATTTTACATAGGCGTTCATTATCTTGGAAACAAGCTGCTCTTCTGAATTGCACTAACACTGTCATTTTTAGCTCTCCTAAAATCATGCAAAAACCTATTAATCCCCAAGTGTTTCCTTAATTCTTACTTTCAGCCTTAGTCTGAATGCAAAACCCCTATATCTCTGGCTGTCGACTTTTAACCTAATGATTATGATTTTCTCTCTGCAATTAAACCCACTTTTGAAGCCTACATTACTGCATTTGTTGCATTTTCCCTTTGTCAGAAACATGATGTTTATGGGTCAGATGTCTTCCTTTGTTTCTTCTCTTCTGGTGAAAAGCTCTAAAAAGAAGAGACAAATGTCCATCGAAAAAGACTTCAGGGTTTAACTTTCCCCAATGTCGACTGAACAGTGCGACGGCTAAACACCTCCCTCCCACCCGTCCCAGTAGGGTTGGGATTGTACTATATGTCCCACTGGTTTACCCTTCCCCCCCCGTAAAGGGTAACTTTTTCCCTGGGTGCAGAGGCTCCCTATGGACTTCCCAGCTTGAAAGACCTGTAAAGACAAAGAAAACAATTTTACACATTTGACAAACAAGAGCAGCAAATACTGTTCAAAGAACACACTTTAGAAATTACCACCAATATAGGTTGACAACAGCGTACACAGCTAGACTCCATAATACGCAGCAAGGCGTTCCTTCAAAGGAGGTGGGAACTGGTCTGAAAAACGGCTCCAATTCTCATCCCCAATTTGATTTTTAAAGCCATGAAGTATCTAATATGAAAAGAAAACATTTTGAGCAAACATATTTAAATCATACAGACCAACTTCAGTAACAGAAGTATGCACTATCAAATCAAGAATTTGAGCAATATCCTATTTGTTAAAATGAAGATCTTGTTGGTAAATACTAGTTCCTTTCACCACAATTACTGAGTTTAAATTTAAACTTCAAATTAATCTCAAGTTTCCTCTTAAAAAGCTCTCAAAGAGCACTGTAGGCTTTGTTTCTCACAACTATTCCTCACTGGTTCATTTCTTCCACGTATCATCCCAATGAAAATCAAAAAAACTGCTGATACTGGAAATCTAAAATAAAGGCAAAAAATGGTGGAAATACATAGCAGATTGGGCCACACCTGTGTTAGAGAAACAGATGACCCTGCAACACTGAATATCTGAAACTTGAAAACATTCAGAAATTTATGAACAACACAAAAGTTTTACTAAATCAGGAAAATGTATTTAATTTGACCGTTAACCACAGCAAGCTCCAGCTAGCTTACAGGCGTCAGCTGAAGCTCAGATTGAAGCATACTCGACTCTGAGTCAGGGCTTTTGCTTTCAAGCCCTACTCCAGTCTGGAGCACAAAAATCCCAGTCCAACGTCAGCACAACATTGTGGGCCGTAGGGCCTGTACTGTGCTGTAGTGTTCTATGTTCTAAATATCACCACAGTACTGAGGAGTTATAGTGTACAACTTTCAGAAGAGATGTTAAAGAGAGCAAGTCAAATTAGGGGTAGGACCTATACTGTAAACGGTAGGACAGTGATGAACAGAGAGCATAGTTCCCTGACAGTGGCAACAGAGAGAGATAAGGTGGTGAAGGCAGTATTTGGCATGCTTGCCTTCATAGGTCTGGGCGATATAGGTTAGGACAATATGTTGGAATTATACAAAACACTGGTTAGGCTGCACTTGCAGAGTACTGTGTGTAGTTTTGGTTGCCACACTACAGGAAGGATGTGATTTGCACAGGGGAGATTCAGCAGGATGTTGCCTGGTGGAGAGATTGGATAGGCAGTGCTTGTTTTTTTTTTGGAGTAAAGGAGGCTAAGGGGTAACTTGAGCTATATAAAATTATGAGAGGCATAGGTGGGGGAGAAGGTCAGAATCTTTTTCCAATAGTGGAAGTATCAAAAACAGGGCATAGGTTTAAGATGAGGGAGGAGTTTTAAAGGGGAGCCAATTTACATATAGGTATTACATATAAATAGATATGTATCAATCACAGAGTATTTGATATCTGGTAGGGGCTTCCAGAGGTGCTAGTGGTGGAGGCAGATACAATCACTATGTTCAAAAATCTGGCAGAGGCACTTGAAGAGCCAAGGCATAGAAGGATACGGACCTTATGTGGGCAAATTGAATTAGCGTAAATGGACAAAATGGTCAGCATGGATGTGGTGGGCCAAAGGGCCTGTTTCTGTGCTGTACCACCTGTTTCTATGACCAATTTACTCTCTCAAGTGAACATAAAAGAGATCACCACAATTCAAGAAAGAAGATTTATCTTGGGTGCCTTAGCCAACACTTATCCTCAATGACACACTGTGGGTGGCATAGCTTCAGCAACCTGAGTTCAATCCTCATCTCCTGTCTCCGTCAGTTTGCATGTTTTCCCTATGACCAAGTCAGTTACCTCCAAGTGCCCTAGCTGCCCCCACCCACCCCACATACCAAAGCCATGCAGGTTGGTAGGTTAAAGGACCAATGCAAACTACCATGATTGTGTAGGTAAGTGGTACAAATCTGGGTCAGTTGATGAGAATGTGGAAAGAATAAAATGGGATCAGTGCTTGATGGTCAGTACAGACTCAGGGCTGAAGTGCCAGTTTCCATGCTGTACAATGACTCAAAACAGATTAATGTGTCATCGTTATGCTGCTGGAATTCTGCTGCACACAAATTGGCTGCTATTTTTCTGATAATACTTCAAATACATTCTACTATTCTTCACAAAAGCTATTACATAGATTGCTTTAAAAGTATATTTTCAAAAATACATAATTTTTTCTTCAGTAAATGTCAACAACTTCCAAGGACCAAAGTAAAGAAACCGATTACCTTGTAGAACATATCACGAAGGTCATCTTTTGGACTAATCCAAGATGCTACTGCATCACAGAAAAAAATGAAGTCCTGTAAGAAAAAAAACAATTATGATAGTGCTTTATTAAAAGCAAACACTGTTTTAAAAACTCATGGGAGACGAGTGCCCTTGGCAAAGCTAGCTTTTGCACCTGATCACAAGCTGCCTTCTGCAATGGATGATGTAACTTGTGTGGTGAAGGTACTTTCACACTAATTCATTTGCCATCTCTTTATTTGCCATTAATTCTTCAGACCTGTTTCCATAGAATCACTATTCACTTTGTTAACACTTTATCTATATAACCTTATTATTTTTTATACTGCTGACTAGTTACCTAATCCTCTCTTACCTCAGTCTAATTTTTCCTTTCCTTTTAAATCTTTTAGTCATTTTTTCTTATTTTTTGTATATACTGAACCCAATTTTCCCATGCCACTTGTGTTTATGCAATGATATGCTTTATTATAAATGTAATATATACCATCTTGAAATGTTTTAGTTGGGGGATGGTGGGTCCTCTTCCCACTGGAAGTTTGTTTTTGTTGGAATGTATTTATTCTGTGCATTCTGAACGATCTCCTTAAACATCTGCCATTACTCTGACTGATTCCTGAACCTAATTTGCCAGTTCACTTTAGCTAGTTTGGGTTTCAGACCCTTAAAATTGTTCAAATTTCAGTTTAAAATACTAATTTTGGACCCACTATTCTCTCCTTCAAACTGAACGTAAAATTCAATTAGGATGCCTTTACGATTAGATCATCTCACAGCACAATTCAGGTCTAGTACACAGCCTCCTCTCCGACTGGCTTCAGAATGTGCTATCCTAAAGAGATTTTGTTGAAAACAGAATAAATTCCTCAAATAGGCCATCCTTGTCCATCTAATTCTTCCAATCTATATTTAGATTAAAATCCCCCATCATTATCACCATAAGATGTCCTGGAGTTGAGAGAATTGGCCACAAGTTACCATAATACTCATGGCCCCATATTCTCATTGACTGCAATGTTTCTTTTGCTCTTTGATCCAATAGTGGGTCAAGTGCTGCAAGGACAGTTACACTCCCTCTCATTTCTGCTTTAGAATTTTGTTTGGACCAAGCTGTAAGAGGTTTGGAGCAAGTTGGTTAGAAGCCAGCATGAGCATAGTGAGCAGGTATTAATTGATAGCATTATGAAGTGCCAAAAAAATGCACTAAATGAAAGCAAACAGGTATCAGGAGAGATTAATATTCAAGTGTTCTCAAATGGTTTTGTACAAAAGATCAATTTTAAACAAGACTAAAATATCTATACATTACCTAGCAATCAAATTTCATTTTTGGTGTAAAACCCACTTCGCTGGCAGATTGCAAACTAGGCTTTTTATTCATACATGATTAGAGTTAAAACATCAGCATAAGTGATTAAATCCACTAACTCATTAAAAAAAAGACAGCCTGAGCATTGTGTCTGCAAGTTGTAGGGAACCTACACATTTATTACTCGAAGATCAGAGTAAATAGATTTTAAGCCAAATGGTGTGCTGGTCTTTATTAATCGGGGGATTGAGTTCAAGAGCTACACGGTAATGTTGCAGCTCTATAAAACTCTGGTTAGGCCACATCATATTGTGTTCAGTTCTGGTTGCCTCATTATAGGAAAGATGTAGAAGCTATGGAGAGGGTGCAGAGGAGATTTACTAGGATGCTGCCTGCATTACAGAACCTGTCTTGAGGAAAGGTTGAGCGAGCTAGGGCTTTTGAGTGAGCAGAGGAGGATGAGAGGTGACTTGACAGAGATGTATAAGATTATGAGACACAGAGTGGGCAGCCAGCACCTTCTTCCCCAGGGTGACAATGGCCAATACCAGAGGACATCCGTTTAAGGTGAGTGGAAGGAAGTTCAGGGGAGATGTCAGAGGTAGTTTTTTGTGAAAACAGTGGTGGGTGCCTGGAGTGCACTGCGGGGGGTGGTGGTAGAGGCTGATACAATAGGGACATTTAAGAAACTCTTAGATAGGCACATGGATGCAAGAAAAATGGAGTGTTATGGGTTGTGTAGGAAGGAAGGGTTAGATTGATCATGGAATAGATTTGTATAGGTCAGCACAACATCATGGGCTGAAGGACCCATACTGTGCTGTACTGTTCTATAAGTCAAAGAACAGATCCACTGTGCATCCTATAGAATCAGCCCATCATTTTTTCCAAATGTGTTCAGAATTTTTACAAGCAATGTCGCAAAAGGGGAAATTGTGTAACGGCTCTAGTTCCATTGTTGCAGTATTCTGTGCATTTTTGATCTCTTTACAGAAAGTAAACAGGACATTTATAGTTGGATTGCTACATATCTGGGCTTTTGAGGGTAAAGGCTCTTAATTACTCACCAAGTTTGCAATGCACAAGTTGTTTTCAAAAACATCCAGAAAACGTTTGCTGTAAAACCATCATCTATAGAACATAGACAAATACAGGACAGAAACAGGCCCTTCAGCTAATAATGTCTGGGCTGAATATGACACCAAATTAAATCTCTTCTGCCTGCACATGATCCATATCCCCGCATATTTATGTGCCTATCTAAAAGCCCCATAACCACCACTACCGTATCTGTTTCCACCGCCACTCCTGGCAGCCCGTTTCAAGCACCTACCACTCTGTTTAAAACAAAAAACTTGCCCTGCACATCTCCCTTTAAACTTTCCCCTTCCCACCTTAAATGCATGTCCTCTTGTATTTGACATTTCCACCCTAGGAAAAAGACTCAAGACTGTCTACTCTATCTATGCCTCTCAATTTTATAAACTTCTATCAGGTCTCCCCTCAGCCTCCGATGCTCCAGAGAAAACAACCCAAGTTTGTCCAAACACTTCCTATAGCTTATACCCTCCAGTACAGGCAGCATCCTGGTAAATCTCTTCTATACCTCTTCCAAAGCCTCTACATCCTTCCTGTAATGGGGCGACCAGAAATGCACACAATACGCCAAGTGCAGCCTAACCAAAGTTTTATATAGCTGCAATGACTTCCTTACTCTTATACTCAATGCCCTGACCAAGGAAGCGTGGCAGTTTTTTTTACTGCAAAAGCTTTTCTTCAATACAACTCACCCCAAGGGAATCCACAAACGTGTGATTCAACATGACCTCTTTTGCATCTCCTTCCCAGTGGTGCAGCCACGTTCCCAGACCCTTAATTTTATCTCCGTTATTAATTTCGTTATTGTCACTTTAACTTTTCGTTTTTGCACTACAATCTTTGCACCATTCTGTTGTTTTGCACTTGCTGTAATTATTGTTCTATTTATTATTTCCACGTATACCGTTTACTCCGAGCTCCACACAAGCAAGAAACTTCATTGCACTCTGGTCTATGACAATAAACTAATCTGAATCACTCGATTGCAATACTGTCCAAACAACTTCATCACTAATGTCTTTCTTTTTCCTCCTGCTTTGTTTTTGCATTTTAGTTTCAGTTTCTGGAAACCACAAAAGTGGCAAATCCACAGTGTATGCAGGCTGGCTCAGGCTGTCCTTTTTTCTCTCTTTCACAAAACTGTGAACACGTTTTATCGCCCCATTTTATTCCCACTTTTACTCTTCTGGCCTACTAACATCACACCACTAGGCACTGCATCCCATATAAAAATCCGATTGGCAAATTCTCCATTTCCACATTTTGAAACTTATGTATGATATTCCTAAAGGGTATTCCATAAATATGTAAATTCACCATGGTTGATATCTATTACCAGCAAAGAGTTTTTAAAAATCAACAAAGAAACATTTTTTTTTACAGCTAAGCTGTTTATTGCCTTTTTAAATCAGCTAAAATAGAGAAACTTGAGCCCTACACGTGCAACATGAATCAACTTTTGAAAATATTTGCACAAATATAGCAACAGTAAGAAGTCAATCAACAACCTACTTCGGGAAACTAACTTGTTGGTTGTTGATGCCTTTACTTAGAGCCAGCATTTAAGTGAACATGGCTTTAAATTCACCACAAATTTCCAAATGGCAGCACTTACATCAAATCAATCTGTCTAACCTTGACTATTTTTATTATATATTCAGTGCTCTGACAGTAACATCACCCCAAAATTAATTTTTTGGAAAAAGGATTTGCAAGGGAGGACGAGAGAGAGAGAGTCGGAGAACAAATCAGACCCCGTCTCCTATACACCGCTACACACAACCACCTCACTGTCATTCAGTCTCACTTTGACAGGACCTGCTTGTCTAGATCCTCACACTTATCCCCTTACAAGTTCTACAAAATGCTTATGTAAACCTAGCAGGTATACATCACCTAGTTGCTGGATTGGGTCCAGGGTCAGTTGCCAATAGTGGTGTGAAGACAATTGGGGACGTGCACGAGGATGGAGCAAAAAGGTTATAGAACTGGAGGATGTTACAGGGATTGCAGACAGCCCACAGACAGATTTGAATAAGAGACTTTTAAATTGTGTTATTAAGGCACAGACATTTCCACTGAAAATGAAGGCAGTAATATTTTCACTTGGACAAAAAGCAGCAGGATTGTGTTATTAAATAACAAGTAAAATCATGATTAATTTAATAAATGTTTCAAGAAGTGTCCAGTACCCTATCATATTCATATTTGTTCAAATCAAAAATAGCATTCACAAAATTGTTGGCAAACTAGTATGGGAAAAATTTAAGATTTCATAAAGTTAACTGTGGAATCTATACACACAAGGTATTCTGAACACCATTTCACTTTATGTTCAAGGACGAAGTTGTAACTTCAGAAATTCAAACTTGATAGTAATACATTTAACTTCATTTTTTAAACCTCTTCATCAGAAACCTCTAAAAAGTTTGCAACTTAATAGCATTTAGTTTATAATAATTAATACCTTACCTGCACAACTCCTCCTGGATTGACACCAATCATACTGCAAATGCCACGGAAAGCAGAATCCTTCTCTTCATTGTCCCTTATGTTTCGCAGGGAAGTACACCTGTTCAATAGTTTTAAAAAAAAATGTGTATAAACAGGTTACATACAGATTTTTCAATGCACTAAAGCATTGCATGTGACAAATCCAGGGCATTTAATGGAATTATGTTTATGGTCCTGTTAACTTAATAGCTGGATTCCCTACATTACATAGGTGACAATTGTCATTAAAAAAAATTCACCTAAATAGAATAATGTATTTTGTGAACACAATCTGATCACAAGTTTTCCTGGAAATATTAAATCAATGAAATTACAATTCTCAGCCTTACAAAATTGCTGAAATTTCATTTCATTTTGGAAATATAT